>NC_080544.1:22838517-23138517 GCF_028640845.1 Ahaetulla prasina
TGTATCCTTCCCCTGCCATGGCCACCAAGCCACACCCACCAAGCCACATCACACCCACCAAACCACACCCACTGATCAATCGATCGACCTATCTGTCTGTCTGACTGGCTGTTATGTATCTAAAGTGCAGTTTGCAATTCTGCGAAGCTTACAACAATTCAAATAAAGTCAGAAACCAATAACAACAAAACAGTATTATAAAAACTCACGTTGGTGAAACTGCAAAGCCTATTACAAAGCCAAACATAATTCAAAGAGTAGGATCACAGAAAACCTGCCCCCAAGCCTGCTGAAAAAAACCTGGTTTCCAAAGCTTTGCCAAATGGCTGTATAGATTTTCTGGGCGGGCTGTGTGTGTGTGTGTGTGTACAGAAGCAGCCAAAGGGAAGGCCTATTCTGAGACCTTGTCAGATGACACTGATAGGACCAAGACTGAGCCTAGTGGTTTAGGCATCAAGCTAGAAACTAGGAGACTGTGAGTTCTAGATCCACCTTAGGCAGGAAAGCTGGCTGGATGAACTTCACAGTGTTGTTGTCGTGAGGAAAATAGGAGGAGGAATATGCATGTTTTCAGCTTTGGGTTATTTAATGGTAAGGGTTTCCCAGTTGTCCAGTTGTGTCCAACTCTAGGTGGGGTGTTTATCTCCATTCTTGGTTGAAGGAGCCAGCATTGTCCAAAGATACAGTATATCTGTATATATTCCATGGCACAGAGAATGATGTTACCTTCCCACCAGTGGTGGGTTGCTACTGGTTCACCCCGGATTGGGTGAACTGGTAGTGGTGGTGGTGGAAGGCTCCATCTATCTGTGCCGGATGCTTCTGTGCATGCACAGAAGTGTTGCGTGCCAGCACGAGCGCCTACAAGTGAACCGGTAGCGATAGGTTTTGAAACCCACTACTGCTTCCCACCGAAGTGGTACCTACTTATCTACTCACATTTGCATGCTTTCAAACTGCTAGGGGGGGAAGGAGCTGGGGCAAATTACGGGAGCCCACCCCATTGCACAGCACTTGGGGTTTGAACCTTGGCTGGCAGCTTTCCAGCTGGCAAGCTCAGGATTTTTTAACCACTAAGCCATCCCAACCCTTGGGTTATTTATAAAAAAAAATAAACATGGAATAAAAGTAAGGAAGAAATAAATAGGAAGGAACAGCTGAATAAAGGCAGTTTCATAGCTATCCAGGTTGTATTATCACCAGGAACCATAGTGGCATAGTAGTCAGAATACAGTATTGCAGGCTAACTCTGCCCACTGACAGGAGTTTGATCCTAACAGACTCAAGGTTGACTCAGACATCCATCCTTCCAAAGACAGTAAAATGAGGTCCCAGATTGTTGGGAGCAATATATTGACATTTGTAAACCACCCAGAGAGTGCTCTAGAGCACTATAAGGCATTATATAAAAGTTTAAGTGCTATTTCTATTTCTATTGTTATTGCTATTATAGGCCGGGGTGAAATGTTCCCAGCTTTGACCGGATCTCGCGATCCGGTAGTGATCATGGCCTGTGGTTTGGTGATCCGGTAGCGATTGTGGCCTGGGGTTCGGTGATCCGGTAGCAATCGCCGAACCACCGGTGATACCCACTGCCCAGGTGTCATTACTTCCTGGTTTTAACCAGGAAGTAATGTGTTTTTACCTTCTGCGCATGTGCAGAGGTTTTGCTCATGTGCAGAAGGTCTGCGCGCAAATATTATGTGTGTGCATGCGCAGCGTGTGGACTTCTGGGCCGGTAAGAAAGGTAAGTAGATTTCACCCCGATTATAGGTGACAACCACTGAATTGCATACAGTTCAGAAAACAGTGGAAATCCACAGCTCAACTAAGATACCAGCTTTGCCACATTCTGCACCAGTTGTAGTTCAGAATGGCCTTCAAAGGCAGTCCTATGCAGAGAACATTGTAATAACCTCAGCATGAAGTGTTTAGGTGACTCAACATGGCCCAAAACTGCTGTGGCAACATTTTATATCTGCCATGCCCCATTACCATCTTCGGCCAATGAATGAGATAGACTTAAACCATGCTTAGCTGTTCCAATGTTAAAATAGTATTATCCCAATCTCTTGACATCATCTAAGGACAGCCTCAAAGTGTACAAAACCTGTCAACTTTGTCATTCATTACCTTGGAGGAAAATCAGGTGACTGGCAGTGACCAGGAATAGAGCAGGGATCAGCCATGGGGATAGCAATTTTCAAGGCAATAAAATTTTATACTGGCTCAAGGATGGGTGGACAGCACTTCAGCTTGGGAATTGGGAAAATGTCCAGTAAAAGAATTCTAAATCAGCCTTCCTGGTGCTTTCCAGCTACCCTGTTTCCCCCCAAAATAAGACCTCCCCTGATAATAAGCCCAATCGGGCTTTTGAACGCATGGAAATAAGGCCAAGCGCTTATTTCCAGGTTCAAAAAAAAAATAAGAACAGATCTTATTTTCGGGGAAACACGATATATTGGACTACAGGTCCTCTAATTCCTGCCTGGTGGAACTGGGAAACATCAGCTAGGAAAAACTATTCTGGGTGGAGCGTTTCCCAAGAGTCAAATGGCAATATGCTTGTAGAACTTCCATAAAAATGAACCAAAATTCCACCATGAATCACGGTGGCGCAGTGGTTAGAGTGCAGTACTGCAGGCTACTTCTGCTGCCTGCCGGCTGCCTGCAATTTGGCAGCTCAAATCTCACCAGGCTCAAGATTGACTCAGCCTTCCGTCCTTCCGAGGTGGGTAAAATGAGGATCCAGATTGTTGAGGGCAAGAGGCTGACTCTGTAAACGGCTTAGAGAGGGCTGTAAAAGCACTGTGAAGCGGTATATAAGTCTTAGTCCTATTGCTATATTGATTCTTGTCAACCCATGTGCTAGCCGAGACTAGGCCAATCAGAACAGGCACCCTTGTCTGACAGAAGAGCTGCTATATAAAAACATCATCTTGATTAATGTTGTAATAATCCTGTCGTGTCCCACTCCCACTCCGACGAACGAGTCAAGGAAGTCCGTAACAAACTTGGCAACGAAGCCTCTGCAGCTTGCCAAGTTCCTTCGAGGTTTATCAGGGCAGGCAGGAGTCCAAGTTGTGACTTCAGCGATAGAGTCCGATATCAGCAAACTAGATGAGACTTTGCTTGACTCAAGGTTGGAATGCCAAAAGCAGGTCCTTTATATAGGCTGTGGGGTGTGGCTCCATGACTCAGCATTTATCCAGGCCTGCCCCACCCTTCCTTCTGCTGGCGTCACCTCTCAGATCTCCGGAAGCGAGGGTCGACCCACTCTGAATTGTCTTCAGCTGGATCTGCTGTCAGCGTCTGGGAAAGGGAGGGGTCAGAGGGAGTAGGCCCGGGTAATTCCACCACCTGGCTGGCTTCCTGCTCTGAAGGCTGAGCCAAAGGAACACACGCTGTATGAGTGAGGTTTATTGGGCTTCTCCTTTCACTCCTTGAATCCTCTCCAGGCATGGGGTCAGGGCCGGGGGCTGGAAGCATGACAGGCCTTTCATCTTCATTATTAGACTCGGAATCTGATAAAAGGCCCGGTTGGAGACGGGAGGGGCCCGGCTGAGGAGAGGAGGGAGGACGAGTCACAACAAATCCAGTTCAAGGTTCATCTATATTAAACCATATGTTACTAAATCAGTCGCAGAAAAGGATGGCGTCATCACCTTGACAAGTTTTTAAAAAGGTCTCCTTATTTCGTAATTGCCCTGGTGGCCGAATCAATGGTTTGTGCTATAGCAGGTACGGCATCATTTGCATGATGGTGCCAGCTTCATGTGGTGCACTACTTGTACTCTGTTCTAGCTCAAAAGCAGAGGTGGGTTTCAGCAGGTTCTGAGCAGTTCTGGAGAACCGGTAGTGGAAATTCGGAGAACCGATAGTAAAAATTCTGACTGGCCCTACCCCCATCTATTCTCTGCCTCCCGAGTCCCAGCTGATTGGGAGGAAATGGGGATTTTGCAGGAACCTTCCCCCAGAGTGGGGAGGGAATGGAGTAGTAGTGGGTTGCTACTGGTTCGCCCCGGATTGGGCAAATCGGTAGCAGTGGTGGCGGGAGACTCCGCCCACCCACCCAGACATCTCTGCACATGTGCAGAAGCATCTGCATATGCGCACAAGCATCGCGCATACCCACAAGTGCATGCACGCCCACAAGTGAACCAGTAGCGACGGGATTTGAATCCCACTACTCGAATGGAGATTTTACAGTATCCTTCCCCTGGAGTGTGGTGGGAATGGAGATTCTACAGTATCCTTTCTCTGCTACGCCCACCAAGCCATGCCCACCAAGCCATGCCACGCCCATCAAACCATGCCCACAGAACCAATAGTAAAAAATTATGAATCCCACCACTGATCAAAAGGCTTTTCTCACAGTCACTCATATCCTAGTCACCTCTAGATTGGACTACTGGACCCTTGAAGTATATCTGGAAAGTTCCGCTGTTAAGGAATGGCGCTGTGGGGGCAGTGAGGTGTGCTCCCAGGATGGTATATGTCATACTTCTGCTTATCAAAGCTGCCATTTTGCTCCTGGGTTCAATTCAATGTGCTGGTTTACCTTTTAGACTCTTTCATGGTGTGGGCAGTTATCTGAGGGACCATGTCTCTCTCCAATTGCATCAGCTCAACCCATTAGATCTGGCAGAGAAGCCTACTGTCTTTACTAAGGACTTACATTTGATGGGTCCAGAGAGGTGAGCCTTTCCTGTTCCAATGCTTGCCTTAAAGAACATTCTTTTCCCCAGAGTCAGGTTAACTTCATCTCTGTTAATGTTCTAGAAGTCCCTCAAGACCTGGTTAGGACATTAGGCGTGGTCCAGGGAACCAGTAATATCCTAATGGCTCTACCACTGTGATGATAGATACATTCACTCTCCATGCCTTATGGTTTGTATATTTTCAAATAATATTTTACTTTTCAATAATGATTCCTTTATATTATGAGAATGATCAATTTTATATATTTGTTTTACTCGCCCCCGGAGTCACTTCTTGTGAGATAGGTGGTCATATAAATTTGATAAATAAATCAATAAATTATTGTATTCCATTGAGGACCTGTATACTGCACGAGTCAAAAAGAGGGCTGTGAAAATATTTACAGACCTCTCACATCCTGGACATCAACTGTTTCAACTCTTACCCTCGAAACGACGCTACAGAGCACTGCACACCAGAACTACTAGACACAACAACAGTTTTTTCCCGAACACCATCACTCTGCTAAACAAATAATTCCCTCAACACTGTCAAACTATTTACTAAATCTGCACTACTATTAATCTTCTCATCGTTCCCATCACCCATCTCCTTCCACTTATGACTGTATGACTGTAGCCTTGTTGTTTGTATCCTTATGATTTATATTGATATTATTTCCTGATTGTTTATTTGTACCCTATGACTATCATTAAGTGTTGTAACTTATGATTCTTGATGAATTTTAGATTGTGCAGAAATGAATAGATTAACTTTGATGATTAAAGAAAGGATTTAGAATATTATAAGATATGGGATAAATTCTACCATAGGTATAGATAAGCAATGGATAATTATGTAAGAAAATGATATAATTAGAATAATGTATTTGTGGAAAAATGGTAATAGATTAAATTGAAGTGAAGAAAGAAGAAACAACAAAAAGATGGAACCATGAAGAAAACCTTGAGATGTCACACGGAAGGAATGATTGATGTTCTAAATGTTTGTTTGTTTATAAAATAAAAAACTTTTTTAAAAAAATGATCCTTGATGAACATATCTTTTCTTTTCTTTTTTTAAAAATATACTTTATTGAACTTTTTTACATTAAAAGCATAAAAAAAGGAAAAAGAAAAGCTTATATCATTTAACAGCTATTTGTGGTGTTTTTCATCTGACAATAATCCGTGCAATAATGACAAACATTAAATTCTACATATTTGTATTCTTATTTTATCTATTGACATATCTTTTCTTTTATATACACTGAGAACATATGCACCAAGACAAATTCCTTGTGCGTCCAATCACACTTGGCCAATAAAAAAATACTATTCTATTCTATTCTATTCTATTCTATTCTATTCTATTCTATTCTATTCTAGTCTAGTCTAGTCTAGTCTAGTCTAGTCTAGTCTAATCTAATCTAATCTAGTCTAGTCTATATAGCTAGCAATGGAAAAGCTTACTCCACTCATCTTCATAGTACTCCTTCATTAAAGAGAAATAGCATAGGGTTTGCCTGGATCTCTGGATAGCACAGTGTTTCCTTACACAGCTGTATTATAGTGTCAGCATTTCCTTACACAGCTGTGTTATAGTGTCATTATCAGGACAATCACAGCACCTCTGGTATTAGGATCCCACTCATTATTCAATTGGAAAATTGCCTATTGCAATTTTGTATGATAGGTCAATAGTCCATTCCATGCAAAAGGTCCAGTCCTTAGCATCATAAAATCAAGCTGGAAATACTCTTATGTGGGATATGGGTTCTTGAGTGGCTCAGACTGCTAAGACAGTCTGTTATTAACAACAGCTGCTTGCAATTACTGCAGGTTCAAGCCCCACCAGGCCCAAGGTTGACTCAGCCTTCCATTCTTTATAAGGTAGGTCAAATGAGGACCCAGATTGTTGGGGGCAATAAGTTGACTTTGTATATAATATACAAATGGATGAAGACTATTGCTTGACATAGTGTAAGCCGCCCTGAGTCTTCAGAGAAGGGCGGGATATAAATGCAAATTTAAAAAAAATTGCTTGCCAGTTAGTGGCTGATTACTTGCTAGTTGTTAGTTGGCTAATTACTTGCCCGTTAGTGGCTTGTGTAAGACTTTTTTTTCGAGCTACAACTTGTTCAGTTAGACACAAAAAAAGGAGACCTTTTTAAAAGCTTGTCAAGGCAATGATGCTATCTTTTTGTGTGACTGATTTAGTAACATATGGTTTAAACATAGATGAACCTTGGACTGGATCATTACAACATTAATCAAGATGACATTTTATACAAACATATTACAGTATGCTAAGTAATAAAACATGGCTTACTGATTACAATAGCTAACCAAAACCAACTAAACCACCAGCCAATGAAGAGTGATGCAGTTTGAAGCTAAGTAACCCAAACCTCTCACTCTCTATAGGGCCGTGATGGCAAACCTATGGCACGCGTGCCACAGGTGGCACGTGTAGCCATATCGGTGGGCACGTGAGTTCAGCTCCGGTGTGCATGTGCGCGCCTGCCAGCTGATTTTCCAGCCTTCTGGGCCCACCAGAAGTAGGGAAACAGGCTATTTCCTGCCTCTGGAGGGCCTCGGGTGTGTGTGGGGAAGGCCATTTTTGCTCTCCCCAGGCTCCTAGAAAGGCTCTGGAGCCTGGGGAAGAGCAAAACATGGGCCTTCTAGTCTCACTGGAAGTTGGCAAATGGGCCATTTCTGGCCTCTGGAGGGCCTCTAGATGGGTGGGGAAGGCCGTTTTCACCCTCCCCAAGCTCCTAGAAAGGCTCTGGAGCCTGGGGAGAGAGAGAAACGGGCTTACCAGGCCCACCAGGCCATCGTGTGCTAGGAACTGGGGGGGGGTGTCACACGTGCATGCGTGGGGGTGGGGCGCATAGAATTATGGGTGTGGGCACGTGTGCGGGTGACCCTCCTCTTCCCACTCCTGGCATGCGATGGCAAAAAGGTTAGCCATCACTGGTATAGGGCAATTTCTTATGTTCCTTTGTTAAAGATAAAGAACCTCATTCATAGAGAACTAAGGTTCTTAGGCCAAATTGGTAAATTAGGGAAAGATATTACCAGTCACCAAAATTGGGCCATGCTGATCTTCCCAAGCAGGGAAGTTGCTTAATTCATTAAACAATAAGGTTGAAATAACGTTTTAATAAATGAAAAACACTTTCACAAATTCACCCTTAATATACCCACAGTTGATGGCTTAGAATAAACTGTCTAATCTAAAGGCATTTGGGAGTTTGAAAATGTTTGGGTTTTTTTCCACACTGCTTTCTTAAAGTCAAACTGGAAAGCCATTTAATTGCATGAATGCTATTAATGAGCATGTTTGGGGTTTGTTTGTTTGTTTTTTGTTATGTTAGTAGCTGTAGGAAAGTCATTGAATCATGGTGGATGGGGACAGGATTCTTGCTGGAGAAAGCTGATTATCTTTCTTGAATTAAAATTTTTGCTCTCTCCTCCTGAATCACTCAAGACCATCTGTGGTCCATCTCTCTCTCTCTCTCTCTCTGTATTATAAGACTTAGCATCTCTGAAGCATCAAAACTTTGTCCCAGGGATGTGCCAATCCCCATTCCTGATCCCTCAGGGATTTGTTTTTTTTTGTTTTTTTAAAGCTTATTTTATGTTAAAATACTGCTATCAGCACATCTTCATTAGTACTTCTTCAAAATAGGCTTGCAACTAATTTACGATATTAACTGTAAGGCTGTGTAAATTAGATTGCTGAGATTTGCCCCCTGGACGTTTATGCATGATAATGATAAAAGCAATACCCATCACTTGCGTAGTAAAAAAATTCCATGGTGGGGATACTATTAGACCTTTAAGTCTGCTAGGTTTTTATTTTTTACATTCTTTTTTCAAACTCAGTGGGCATAAATTGTTATACCAGCTTCATTACCTGAAAGGTTATGGAAAATATGCCCCATTTGAGGAGCTCCTGCCAGTAGACACAACAACCTCAGATATTATTATTTATTATTATTTATTAAATTTTTATACCGCCCTTCTCCCAAAGGACTCAGGGCGGTGTACAGCCAAAGATAAAACACAGGATATATACAATTAAAACCAACATTTAAAACATAGCAAATTACAAAAAGGCTGAAAATTAAAATTTTAAATTTTAAAATATTAATAAAACCCCAATTTAAAATCAAAACTACTTATGCCAGTCCCGCTTGAATAAATAAATGTGTTTTTAGCTCACGACGGAAGGTCCGAAGATCAGGCACTTGACGTAGGCCAGGGGGAAGTTCATTCCAGAGCGTCGATGCTCCCACAGAGAAGGCCCTACTCCTGGGGGCCGCCAGCCGACACTGTTTGGCGGACGGCACCCTGAGGAGACCCTCTCTGTGAGAGCGTACGGGTCGGTGGGAGGCATAGGGTAACAGCAGGCGGTCTCGTAAGTACCTGGGTCCTAAGCCATGGAGCGCTTTAAAGGTGGTAACCAAAATCTTGAAGCGCACCCTAAAGACCACAGGAAGCCAGTGCAGACTACGGAGCAGTGATGTTACGTGGGAGCCACGAGCGGCTCCCGTTACTACTCGCGCAGCCGCATTCTGGACTAACTGCAGCCTCCGGGTGCACCTCAAGGGGAGCCCCATGTAGAGAGCATTGCAGTAATCCAACCGAGACGTAATCAGAGCGTGGGTGACTGTGCATAAGGCATCCCGGTCAAGGAAGGGACGCAACTGGCAGACCAAGCGAACTTGGTAAAAGATATAGATACCACTCTAATGGCAGAAAGCGAAGAGGAACTAAAAAGCCTCTTGATGCAGGTGAAGAAGGAGAGTGCAAAAGTTGGCTTGAAACTCAACATTAAGAAAACTAAGATCATGGCATCCGGCCCTCTCAACTCCTGGCAAATACATGGGGAAGAAATGGAGGTAGTGACAGCTTTTATTTTCCTGGGCTCCAAGATCACTGCAGATGGGGGCTGCAGCCAAGAAATTAAAAGACACTTGCTCCTGGGGTGGAAAGCTATGGCAAATCTAGATAGCATACTAAAAAGCAGAGACATCACCCTGCCAACAAAAGTGTGCATAGTCAAGGCTACAGTTTTCCCAGTTGCAATGTATGGCTGTGAAAGTTGGACCATAAGGAAGGCTGAGAGCCAAAGAATTGAGGCCTTTGAACTCTGGTGATGGAGAACACTCCTGTGAGTCCCTTGGACTGCAAGGCGAACAAACAAGTCAGTCCTAGAGGAGATCAACCCTGACTGCTCTTTAGAAGGCCAGATCCTGAAGATGAAACTCAAATACTTCGGCCACCTAATGAAAAGGAAGGATTCACTGGAGAAGAGCCTAATGCTGGGAAAGATTGAGGGCAAAAGAAGAAAGGGACGACAGAGAACGAGGTGGTTGGAGGGAGTCACTGAAGCAGTTGGCGTGAGCTTAAATGGACTCCAGAGGATGGTAGAGGACAGGAAGGCCTGGAGGAAGGTTGTCCATGGGGTTGCGATGGGTCGGACATGATTTCGCAACTAACAACAACAACAAGACACAACATCCAAAGTAGATTTATGACCTTAGAACTACCTGGTGATGCAGTTGGGACTTTGGGGATCAGAACTGACCATTAATGATCTTTTGAAGTGCTTCAGCCAGTTTCTGGATAGAGAAATTAGATGGATGATTGGTCTAAATTTGTCTATGAAAAAAATATTTGTTCCAACTATCCCAAATGCAGAACTTCTTAGTAAGGCTTAATGCCACAGAGGATTCTGCATGAGATGGATTATACAGAAGCTTTCTAGTCAGGTTCCAGGTTTGGACCTAGGATGGCAATCACGTTAGTTGGAATTGAACTGGAACTTGGAAGAAGCTGGTGTGTCCCTTCTGGTCTTGCTAGATCTGTAAGCAGCATTCAGTGATAGTGATCGTAGTATATTCTTGGGCTGCCTGCAAAAATTAGAGTTTGGGACACTGTTTTGCAATGCTTCTTCTTTTTTTTTTTTTTAAAACTTTTATACCGCCCTTCTCCCGAAGGACTCAGGGCGGTGTACAGCCACAAAATAAAAAACAATAAAATATACAAAGTTAAAATATCAATTTAAAATACATATTCGATAATGGCCGAATTAAAACCGTCAATTGACCCAACCTAAAAATACCCCATATAAAATTGCAAAATTAAAATTTTAAAAATTTTAATTATTTAAATATCAGGCCAGTCCCGCTTGGATAAATAAATAAGTTTTTAATTCCCGGCGAAAGGTCCAAAGGTCAGATATTTGGCGCAAACCGGGGGGAAGTTCGTTCCAGAGGGTAGGTGCTCCAACAGAGAAGGCCCTTCCCCTGGGGGCCGCCAGCCGACATTGCTTGGCGGATGGCACCCTGAGAAGACCCTCTCTGTGAGAGCGTACGGGTCGATGGGAGGCATAAGGTAACAGCAGGCGGTCCCGTAAGTACCTGGGCCCTAAGAACATGGAGCGCTTTGAAAGTGGTAACCAGAACCTTGAAGCGCACCCGAAAGACCACAGGTAGCCAGTGCAGACTGCGCAGGAGTGGCTTCAAAAATTTTAGCAAGGGGTTCTCTGCCCGGTTGCTGAGTGGGCGTGGCCATGGTGGGCGTGGCCTAGTCGGCCTCCTGTACCATGGTGTGGGGAGAGTGTTTTTCCCCCTCCTGGGCTCTGGAGCCTCTGGAAGGGCGAAAATGGCCTCCCCAGGCTCTGGAGGCCCTCTTGTTGTGATCCAGACTCGAGAAGGTAGCAACAAATGCAGTCTTTAATGAAAATAAACTTTATTCAAGCATCTGGGAATTGACCCATTCCCAGCGTTGTGAAACTCAAAAGAAACAAAGGCTTCTCACACAAAACAGTCTGTCATTATTTCCAACCTGGTCCAATTTAGATAATTGCCAAAGTCCTTTGCAGATAAGCGTCTCCAGCAGAGAATGGAGAGCTGCCAAAGTCTTCTCAGAGAAACATCCAGAGCAGAGAATGGAACGAGAGCAGCTCCAATGTTGTTTTCCGGCAAACTGAGACACCGATGCCGGTCTCCTTTTAAACCTTATGGGAGGGGCCAATTATCTCTTGGCCCTACCCCCAAGGTGACCTCTCTGCTTGAGCTGCTCCTGCCTCTTGGCAGCTCTTCTCATTCGGGCATTAGGGACAGGCTCTCCCAGCTCCTCCTCCTCCTTGCTACTCTCAGCCTCTGGAGGCTCTGGAGTCTGCACTTCACTCTCACTACTCTCAGGCTCTGGAGGCTCTGGAGTCCACACCCCATTTCTCAATGGCCCTGGCCTTGCCTCTGCCTCATCACTGTCCGATTCCGCCACCAGCACCGTAGGCTGCTGACGGACCACAACACCTCTGGAGGCTGGAAACGGGCCCGTTTCCAGCCTTCCTGAACTTCCGGTAAGCCCGTTTTTCACCCTCCCCAAGCCTCTGCGCACGCCCTGCACTTACCTGCATCCAAAACAGACTGCATGGGGACTCCTGGGATGGGCAGGGTGGGGTGGGCAGGGCCAGCCAGGAGTGGGATTTGGGGGCTCTCCAATCTGCACAGATTCTTAGCTAGAGCTTCTCCCGAACCCCTACGAACCTCCAGCAGCCCACCCCTGCTTCCACACCTTCCTGAGAAGGTGGTCCCACACAGCGTTGCTGAAATTGAGATTGAGGGCTGAGACCTCTTCCGCTTTATTTAACATCTGCGTGAAAACACTGGTAGAGGTAATCTATCAATTTGGAAGGAGGGTGTATATCATCAACAAAGTAATAATTATCTCAGACTAAACAGAAGGTTTGGTAGAACTGACCCAGGACCTGGAGGCTCTAAGGGACTGAAAGGGGCAATAGAGACTATGTTGGCATCCTAACAAGATGGGGTTAATGTTAGTTCATTTACCATTTAGTACCGTGGATGTCACATCCATAGCTCTTGAAGGGACAACACTTCTTACTGAAGAACTGATACATAACCTGGGGACTCACTGCTCCAGTAGGAACATAAAGTAGATGTTGTTGCTAGGATAGTATTTGGTCAATAGCTAACTGATAAGAGAGAATATTTGTAGCTCAGGGTTGAATTATGAGGTCCTTGGCACTCTCAGGGCTTGGCGGTTCTCTTGAAGATGTGTCATGACTCAACTAGGTAACATCAACTCGCACTGTTTGCAAGAAAACCACTGAGTTCAGAAAGCAGCAAGGATCCCACAATAGCCAACCCTTTCCTGAACCAGGAAGCAACAAGGTCAGTGACTTATATAGCCTTATTCCTTTGCTACAATTCTCTTCAAGGCTATCTTGAAAGATCACTTTGCAGTGTCAACGGTTGATTGCCAGTAGACCTGTAGTGCTAGTGCTAGTGATTATCTACAACCCCCATTTTTAGCAATAGCACTTAAATTTATATACCACTCCATAGTGCTTTACAGCTCTGTCTGTTTACAAATGTCAGCATATTACCCCAATAATCTGGGTTCAACTTTGGAAGGATGGAAGACTGAGTCAAGGATTAATTGAGCCTGTCAGGATTAATACTGCACTACCATGGTTCCTTATAGTTTACACTCTTATTATCTTTGGGACCATCTCCTCCTGCCTGCCTTATATCTCTTGTAAGGAGAGTTATATTCCTGTTACCAACCATGAAAGAGACTGATATTCTTAGCGGTGGCCGTCTTCCACTTCTTCTTCCACCAAAAGTCATATGTGAACTTAATATTTTATTTATTTATTTATTATTTATTTATTTTGTCAAACATATATAACAGGTAACAGTATAAACATAATTTGGATACATGAAAAGAGTAAGTAAAATGGAATATTAGGACAGGGATGGTAGGCACGCAAGTGCACTTATGCACACCCCTTACAGACCTCTTAGGAATGGGGTGGGGTCAACAGTAGACAGTTTAAGCTTAAAGTTTTGGAGGTTTGGGGAAGAAACTACAGAGTCAGGTAGTGCATTCCAGGCATTGATCACTCTGTTGCTGAAGTCATATTTTCTGCCATCGAGTTTGCAACGGTTTACCTTGAGTTTGTATCTATTATTTGCTCATGTATTGTTGTGGTTGAAGCTGAAGTGGTCATTGACAGGTAGGACATTGTGGTAGATAATTTTATGTACTACGCTTAGATCAGATTGAAGTCGGCATAGTTCTAAGTTGTCTGAGCCCAAAATTTGGAGTCTGGTGACAGAAGGTATTTTATTGCGGATAGAGGAGTGGAGGACTCTTCTCGTAAAATATCTCTGGACTCTCTCAATTGTATTTATATTGTATTTAATACCAATGCCTTTTTGCAGAATGGCGAAGCAACCCTAGTCAGGAGAGGCTTCACAGAGAAAGATTTGCTGAAGGGTAGCAACCATTTTATTGATGTGATTTATTGGTTTCAGACAGCTTTGCTTTAATGAGTATTTTATGGATGCTTCATAGCATTTATTGTAAGCTGCCTATTGTGATGACAACAGGTCGCATACAACTGATTAATAAGTAAAAATAAATACAAATAAAATCAAAAGTCCAGCTATTATAATTGCTTTTATTACTAATCAGTTCCTCCCTGCTGTCTTTCTGTAGGATTTAAAAGAAGCATGCAATATTCCAGTAGATATTAAGGCTTATAAGTTACACAAGGTCAGAGCCCAGTTAGTACTTGGATGGGCACATAAGTCATCCTCGTTTACTGACCACAATTGAATTAGCAACTCAGTTAAGTGAAGTGGTCACTAAGTGAAACCATGACCTATGCTTAACATTGTTCCTTTGCTTTACAGACCTGTGAAGGTTGCAATTGTGGGCATTGATTGCAATACTTTTCCATCACTGTTGTAGCTGTGAACAGTCACTACCCAAGGCTGTTGCTAAATGAGGACTGCCTGTATTATCATAAGGAAAGGCAAATTTCTTCTTCAAAACAGGATGCGTATCTACAAATGAACTTCAACAGTTCTGGATGGTTCGTTTGCACAACAATAGAAAAGTGAAGAGATCCTTACAGATGAAAATGTGATTTAAAAAATATTAGAATGTGCAGAAATGGATAGTCTAACACTTACAATTAAGGAAAAGAAAGAAACGGAATACTTTTTGACTTGGGACTGACTTTTATCAATGGTTAGCTGACAAAAACAGGAGCTAGAAACAGGGAAAAATATGGAAAGGATCAATGATTTAAGGGAGGTAGGTTAAAATGGTTCAGTAAACATCATCATTATTATTATACTTTATTCATTAAACATGAAACTCAGTCAATTGAACATTCAAAAATGCATCACAAATACCATTGACTGGTGCTAGTGGTTGTGACAGGTTGCTGCCAGCGTCCTAGGTATCAACCAAGTACCTTCTTAAGATGTACGATGTTCCAAGTAATGCAGTTTTTTGCAGTTCTGCTGGTGTTATTGCAGGAAGCTGGAATTTGTTGATGTATCTTATAAATTCTTGAACATGGTACCAAGTGCCCCAATGACAATGGGTATTACTGTTACATGTTTCATCCATAATCGCGTAGTTTCGATGGCCAGGTTGAGATATTTCATGATTTTTTCCAGTTTTTTTTCCTTCAACTCTGGCATCTCCTGGTACCGCGGTGTCAATAAATTGTATGTTTCGGTTTTTGACAACTGTGATATCTGGCGTGTTGTGTTCCAAGTGACAATCTGTCTGTATTCGAAAGTCCTGCAAGATCTTCACCTTCTCATTTTCAATAACTTTTTCAACTTTATGTTCCCATGACTTTTTGAATACAGGTAAGTTGTATTTTTTACATAATGACCAGTGGATTAATTTAGCAACTTGGTCGTGTCTAGCTTTATAATCAGTTTGTGCAATTTTGCTGCATTCACATATTAAATGTGAAACAGTTTTGACTATGTTGTTGCAAAGTTGGCAGTTTGGATTGTTGGTGGATCATTATTATTATTATTATTATTATATTATTATTTTATTTACACAAAATGACAGTATATACAACAAGCGAGATAACTATGCTGGATTTCGTATCACAGATCACTAGTCGAACACTTCCCAAGCGTTTAGGACTGTGTGATGTATCGGCGAATTACGCGAGCAGATCCCAGTAAGGTGGCCTTCGGCAGCTGACCAATGGTGATCTTGGCAGCGGCAATTGCTTTTAAGTGCTTGCCTAGGTCTTTAGGCACAACTCCCAGTGTGCCGAGTACCATTGGAACCACCTGCACTGGTTTGTGCCAGAGTCTCTGCAATTCGATTCTCAAATCTTGATATCTGGTGACTTTTTCAAGTTGTTTCTCATCGATGATGATGATGATGATTATTATTATTATTATTATTATTATTATTATTATTATTATTATTATTATTATTATTATTATTATTATTGAATCAATACTAATGTAATGAACACTGTTGTAAATATTTTGATTACTAATTCCTAAAATTATTTGAACCCCGACAACACACTGTTTAATTGAAAATGGAAATTTTGTATGTTATAAAATAAAAAAAAAACTTGATGGAAACAGTTCTGGATGGTCCACATTATATTAATAGAGAGAATTAACTTCAGTGCCAAGATATCAGGCTAATGTGGCTGATTAAATTCATCAAAATGAGATTCTAACACTTCTCAAAGTCTTAGCTATACATTCTTAGTTGGCATTAAATTGATTTCAGATATCTAATCCTTAATACTGTAGGTTAAACTATGAAGATTACTGACTCCACCAATTATCCTTTCTACTATTTTTCTTTCAAGCAGAAACAGAACAGAGGTCAACTTACTCTCTCTCTCCCTTCTCCATTAAATAAAAAAACCTACATGATGGTTTTGCATCGTTTGCTGAAATGAGAGGCCTGGAATTAAAGACCAGCAATAAAAGATTTCTCATAAACAGCACTTGCAATGACAATTGGATTATCAAAGAAATAAACTGATTTTCACTAGCTAAATATTTCCCGTCTCTCACACTGTGGTCAGTTTGGAATTGCACTGACCTCTACATTAAAAATCTACAGCTCTGATTTATTATTTTTAACAGACCATCCTTTAATAATTATAGCTAATCTTGTCTATCACATCTTAATCTACAGCCCAGACAGACACTATAAAACTATCCATGTGGAACATTTGCATAGGTGCAGCATGCTAAAAATAGTACCATTTCTTCCAAGCGTGATCCATCTCACAGAGACTGCCTTTTCCTGTAGTTATTCTTTATTTATTATATTTTCAAATCGCTTCCTACATCTTCTTCTTGTGTCAAATACTATAAAAAGCGAAGCAAGAAGAACTTTCACAACAGGAACGTTGCTATCAAAGGGCTCCTTTTCTCAATCTACAGAGGATCGGTTTTCTGATGCTTATTTAAAAAAAAGACAAGCTTGTATACGTGGTGACATTCTTCTCTTGTCTTTTAATTTTGCTAAATAAATAAACAAAATTTCAACATACCCAACCTTTAGCTGAGCATAATAATAAAGTCAGACTAAAAATGATGTCCATAAAAAAAACAACACCATATAAATAACTGAAGCTTAAATGGATTTACTCCCTACTCCACCGCAAGGCCTTGGTATACAACCAGCTTTTCAACATCTTCAGAATGGAAGCCAACGTTTCTACAAACGTTTCTTAATCTGATATCTACAAAATAGATATCAGATTAAGAAATATCAGATTGCCTTTGAATAATTAGAAAGTTATTTTATGTAATGGGGAGGGGGTTGGGAGATGAAAAGCTTTGGATGTGGTTATTTGGATTGGAAGGGAAAATTTTATTCTATGTTTGGTTTATGTATAACAATACCTTGTGATTGACCGGGAAGCCGGGGGAGGGAGGGGAGGGGTTTTGGGAGGAGGGGAAAAAAGGGGGAAAAATGTTTTTGTTTTTTAAAACTCTTTCAATAAAAAAAAAAAAGAATGGAAGCCAACGTTGATGTGATCATCCAATGACTTTTGAGAAGTTCTTCTTCCAGTTATTTTCTGTCAAACGCAGGAACTTCAACTTATTTATATCACATTTTTGAGAATTGAGAGCTGCAGACCTATCTTCTGAAGGTATCCTCCCTCCCTCCCTCCCTCTTCCCCTTCCCTTCCCTTCCCTTCCTTCCTCTTCCTTCTGCTGCCTATCACATTTTGAAAAGCAACTCTAAACTTTATCCTCATATTACCAAAGGTGGGTTTCAGCAGGTTCTGACCAGTTCTGGAGAACCGGTAGCGGAAATTTTGAGTAGTTTGGAGAACCAGTAGTAAAAATTCTGACCTAAAAATTCCATCTATTCTCTGCCTCCCAAGTCCCAGCTGATCGGAGGAAATGGAGATTTTGCAGTAACCTTCCCCTGGATTGGGGACGGAATGGAGATTTTATTCCGATAGGTTTGCCATCACGGGTCTAGGGAGTAACCTCAGCTCTCAAAAATCAGACGGTATAGCTAAGAGAGGACTAGCATTTACAGTCTCCCAGTTTGTAACAGGTGCTTTAAACCACTACCCAAACTAGCTCTGATTGTGTTCCTAGCTAACATTAAAAGCACAAATGTCCTGGCTCACCCTCTCAGAAATTAACAACTTTAAAAATAAATTCCCTGGGGAACGGAACAATGGTTTGGATTCTAACCCAGCTTGTGTAAACAGGACTCCACTGGAACAAGACCCAGCAGAAATACCCCTAATCACATCTCTTGATTAATGGATTGCAGGAACTCCTGCAGCCCTTAGATCAGTGGTTCTCAACCTTTATAGTGCTGCGACCCCTTTAATACAATTCCCCACGATGTGGCAACCCCTTTAATACAATTCCCCATGATGTGGCGACCCCAACCGTAAAATTATTTTCGTTTTGAATTTATCGCGCCTGAAGCTGTATTGGCTAGTGATCTGAACTGCTTGCGATTGCCTTGAGGACGGAGGCATTAAAGCGGAGACTCCTCCCCTATTAAGTTTATCGTGCCTGAAGCCAGATTAGGCTAGCGATTGGGAGTGATTGCAGCTGGCTTGAGAAGGAGACATCAGAGCAAAGATTTCTCTCTTTTTTAATTCATCGTGCCTGAAGCCGAATTCGCCTAGCGATTTGAAAAGCCTGCAGCTGGCTTGTGGAGTCAACCATTGGAGCACGATTCTTCGACTCGCAAGTATACTTCCCATATTTCCGATGGTCTTAGGCGACCCCTGGCAAATCGTCATTTGACCCCCAACGGGGTCGCGACCCACAGGTTGAGAACCGCTGCCTTAGATAGTTCCACTGCTAAAGGCTAAACTGGTTCTTTCCAAAAGTGACTATTAGGAAAAACCAGCTTCGTTCTCCACTGATTGCTTGCCTGCTCCATCCTTGTAGCGCCTTGTTGAAGGGTTCTTGAGAGAGACGCTACTGAGTGACCCAAATACCAGCTCAGTGCTAAGACAGGAAGAAGCGTGCTGAAGGAAATTCTTTGGAGGTAAATATCTGGTGTAATTGTTATTAGGGAAGAGGACAGGGTAGCCCTAAGGCTTCACATTAGCACTAGCTGAGATCTCAGCAATGTTTGCTAGCTGCTGGAGGCATTTATGTTTTCTACAGGATCAAGAGAGGATTCAAAGTGTGTCGTATATATAGGTCCACCCAGAATTTTCCCTTTCCCACCCACTCCTAGGATTGAGCTCAGATTTTCCTTTGTTTTTTGCAGCTGGGCTGAGGTTCAAAATGGCTGGAAAGTATTGTCTTCAGGTTTTAACACCTGCCCTGTTCACTTGGGTGCGGTTGGTTTCACATATTCTTACCACCAGTTCACTGCTCACACGCACGCTAGCTTGCGCCCAGTCTCAAAAATGTAGCTAAATAGGACAGCATTGTGCCGGGTATTCGCCGCTACCGGTTCGCCTGAACCGGTACGAACCGGCTGAATACCACCTCTGGTCAATGGTGGGATTCAGATAATTTAACAACCGGTTCTCTTCCCTAATGATTTCATCCAAACAACCAGTTCACCAAACTGCTCAGAAAGTTAACAACCGGTTCTCCCGAAGTGGTGCGAACTGGCTGAATCCCACCACTGCCTCTGGTGCTCCATCGCTGGAGGTTTTCTAGAAGTGATTGGACAACCATTTTTCCAGAATAATATAGGATCTCCTGTTTGAGATTGGACAGGGGATTGGGCTAGTCAGTAGAAGACCTCCAAGATCCCTTCAAATGCTATTATTCTATGTCCTAAGAAAAAAAAAGTATCCAGAAACAGCAGAAAAAAAGGATTCGGAAGAGCACATAAACCCTGCAGGAGAAACCTTTCTGCTATTTTTCCTACTACCCAAGTCTGAAAGATAAGAGAACGCTCACTGAAGGATTACAAGAATTTTACTTTTTCCACAGGTTTCACTCCTCAGTCTGGGATCCAAAATCCTGATGCACAAAAGCAAGCCAAAAGATTCCATTTTATTAGATTAAAATGTTGCCAGGGCAGATTTGTTTCTGCCCTGTTTACTATGCTTTTCTATTTGCTTGGAGCTTTGGCGCTCGTTGTAGTCTCCATCCCTATAAGTCTGTCTAAGCTTCTCGGTTATAAGGCTTATTAGACCTTGAATTATGGAAGTGATGCTATAAAACATCCCCTCAAGAGCAGCTGTCGGCAACAAGAGAGCTCTTCATTACACACCCAAGGAAAAAAAACAACCCCTGATAAGGTCTGAAATTACTAGCTGGCTCATTCAGCTCGATCCTCCTCCCCTCGCTGTTATTTTTACCCACAAATCCCTACATTTCTCTCCAGGACAGGGGTCTCCAATCTTGGCAACTTTACCACTGGTGGACTTCCACTCCCAGAATTTCTCAGCCAGCACAGCACTATTAGGAAGGAAGTAGCATGCTAATAAAAGGTAAAGGTTCCCATCCAGGGGTGAAATGTAAAATTTGTTACTACTGGTTAGGTGGGCGTGGCTTGAGGGGGTAATGTGACTGGGTGGGCGTGGCCAGCTTTTTTGTTTTACTTTTAAAAGCATTTTTTTTTCTTTAAAAGAAAAAAAAAAGCCTCTGACGATCAGGCAACTCAGTTGGGATTGTCAGAGGAGCCTTTTAAAATATTTTTTTTCTACAACCTCTTTGGCTGAAGAGGTTTTAAAAGCCTCTGAAGATCCCAGCTGAGCCGTGCAATCATCAGAGGCTTTTTTTTTCTTTTAAAAGCATTTTTTTGGCGGAAGAAAAAATGTTTTTAAAAGTAAAAAAAAAACCTTCTGATGATCGCGCGGCTCAGCTGGGCTTGGGTGCGGGGGCAGGGATTTTTGCTACCGGTTCTCCGAACCACGCGCCACCATCACTACCAGATCGGGCGATCACGGTCCAAACTGGGAGCATTTCACCCCTGTTCCCATCTTATCTGAGTAGTGCTCCTGGTTCCTGTAGTCTGCAATTTTTTCCCCTCTGGAAACCCATTCCTACTCCCACACCATTCAAAGGGTGTTCAAACCAAATTGTATAGCTACTCAGGTGAGCCTGAGGACACAGATAAACCTCCAAATGCTTCAACCACCCTCTAAAAGGATGCAAATGACCAGCTGTCTGCAAGGAGTATAAATCCTTCCATTCCCCCTCTATCCTGTCAGAACTGAAGAAGCTTCTTGGATGAGAAGCGAAACATCTTCAAAGAAAAACCAGAAAGTCCAGCTGCCTCTTAAATAAGCATCTTTGGGATAAACAAAAACATTTTATAAATGTGAGTTTTAAAGACAAAAGGCACATATTATCTCCCCCTCCCTCACCTCCCGGATGGGTTAGGGTTAAGGTTGTTAACGCAACCCATTATTTGCTAGGGGGCGTTTTTTTGAAAAACTGGAAGTAAATGCTGAGTTTTGGCCAAAAACATTGTAAATCATGATCATGTGACCATAGGATGCTGCAAAGGGGCATAAAAGTTGTGAGCACTCTCAAATCAGTGGTGGTATTCAGTTGATTCGGACCGGTTCAGGCAGACAGACCGGTTTGGGCGGACCAATAATGGCAACCTGCGGGTGAGCCTGCTCCCACCCACCCGCCCCGGTGTTATGCCGTCCCATTTAGGCCACGTTTTCTTAGGCACGCACATGTGTGCAAGCCCTGCGCGTGAGCAAAGCGTATGTGCAGAAGGTCGTGCGCATGCAAAGAAGGCATGCGCTCGCTCACATTTTCGTTGCACGGCGAACGGTTGGTAAAATTATGTGAAATCCACCTCTGGGAGTGAGATGTCGGCCATCAGAACCGTGAAATTGAATCAAGATTCTGGTGGTGGGGGGGGCTCTGTTGTAACTACAAATGGTTTCTCAGTGAGTGGTCGTAAATCAAGGAGCCTCTATATAAAGTCAAAGTATCTTCACAAGTACAACAGAGACTTGAGTCAGAAATTGGCACTGGCATAGTTGCAGGCCAACATTCATAGTCTGCCCTCCAGTTTTTTGGAGAACAAAACCGCACCCATGTGACAGTGATGGGTTTCAAACATTTTAACTACCGGTTCTTTGGGCGTGGCTTGGTGGGCGTGGCATGGCTTGGTGGGCGTGGCAGGGGAAGGATACTGTAAAATCTCCATTCCCTCCCCAATCCAGAGGAAGGATACTGCAAAATTCCCATTCCCTCCCAGTCACCTGGGACTTGGGAGGCAGAGAATAGAAGGGGGCGGGGCCAGTCAGAGGTGGTATTTACCGGTTCTCTGAACTACTCAAAATTTCCGCTACCGGTTCTCCAGAACTGGTCAGAACCTGCTGAAACCCACCTCTGATGTGTGACATTGGGCAGGCATGTTTGGAAGGCTTTTTCTCCACTTTGAATAACATTTGATTGTTATATTCTTCTTCCTCTTTCCAAGGCCCTATTGATTCTAATAGAAGACAAATATTTAATCAGATTTTGGCGTGTTTAATTAAGATTCTGCTCTATTGCCATTGAGAGTACACACTAAAAGCACAACTTTATGGCACTCTAAACAAATTATGTTCCAGATGTTTAAGAACTGCAGCCAAGTATGACTGAAATGCATCCAGGAATCCAGATAATTTTATATTTACTCACTTTAACTGGCGTAAAATTTGGAGAGTGGGGAGTGCCAAATAGTCCTAGTCTTTCTTTCTGGTTGGAATATTTGAGTTTAGCCAAGACTGTCCCTCCATCGCCCTAATTCCAGTTTCTCAATCATGGGATAACCAAGAGCCTTTTCTATCACCAAGTCCACTTCAGTAAATTAATTACCATCGGACGCGTTCGATTGGCTCATGCATGCAAAAATATTGGAATGTTACGGTTGAAAGTGATTATTTTGCCCAATGTGAAATTAATTTTTAGGTCTATTACATGCAACATTTGAAGACAGAACTGGGATTGTGCTCCGTAAGTGTGAAACTAGAATTGAATGAGACCAGATAAAATTTTGGGGAAAGACTTCGGCATTCCACTTCAATAACAAAGAAGACTGCTAGGGTTTCTGAAACATGCATGTTTATACCTTCCAGGACTGAAAACAATACGTTTATTTGTTAGATCTGATTATACTTATAGGGAGAGAATTAAATATAGATATGGTACAAACCATAGATCAGGAAGGCTGAATGCTTTTCCTTGCTTATACTGTATATACTCAAGGTTGGTTTATTTTACAAAATATATACTTCACATCAGTGGTGAAGTCCTATTTTTTTTACTACTAGTTCTGTGGGCGTGGCTTGGTAGGCATGGCGTTGCTCTTCTCTTCTCTTCTCTTCTCTTCTCTTCTCTTCTCTTCTCTTCTCTTCTCTTCTCTTCTCTTCTCTTCCTACTTGTTGCTAGTGGCTGCAAAGGCTTGTGCAGCCCTAAGGCTCTGTGTGCGATGTCTTTCTTAGCTAGTAGGAATTTCCAAGTTTCTTTTCTAAAAGGCTTTCCAAATTATCAAAGTGATTTGACTAAACCACACCCAGATCTCTGGATCACAGCCTCAAGGTCATCATTACCTGTGAAAATTGATGAAGAAACGTTTCTTGCCCCTTCCTACTGAACCAGCAGTCAAATCATGAAGATCAAGGTAGGACAAGGCCTCACCGTGAATCAAATGACAAGAATGGATTTTCTACGTTGTGATCTCCCTTGGACAAGGGACTCAGAAGACGGTTTAAAGATGCATTGCGGAATGGAGGTTCCAGGAAACCAAAAATTGAAATAAAAACAGAATTACAAAGGTATCACAATCATACTGATATGACAGAGTCTATCAACACTATGGAAGAATTTATTTATTTATTTATTTGATTTTTATACCGCCCTTCTCCCAAAGGACTCAGGGCGGTGTACAGGCAAGATAAAACAATACAATATACAGATTAAAATACCATTTAAAAAACTTATTTAAATTAGCCTAAAATTAAAAAATTTCCATACTAAAAACCCCGTTTAAAAATTAATAAAAGATAAAATTCAATTCAAGACAGCCCCGCGCAAATAAAAAGATGCGTCTTCAGTTCGCGACGGAATGTCCGAAGGTCAGGTATTTGGCGTAAACCCGGGGGAAGTTCGTTCCAGAGTGTGGGAGCCCCCACAGAGAAGGACCTTCCCCTGGGGGCCGCCAGCCGACATTGCTTGGCGGACGGCACCCTGAGAAGTCCCTCTCTGTGAGAGCGTACGGGTCGGTGGGAGGCATGTGGTAACAGCAGGCGGTCCCGTAAGTACCCAGGCCCTAAGCCATGGAGCGCTTTAAAGGTCGTAACCAGCACCTTAAAGCGCACTCGAAAGGCCACAGGCAGCCAGTGCAGTCTGCGCAGGAGCGGTGTTATATGGGAGCTACGGGTAGGTCCCTCTATCACCAGCAGCTGCATTCTGACTAACTGAAGCCTCCGAGTGCACTTCAAGGGGAGCCCCATGTAGAGAGCATTACAATAATCCAGGCGAGAGGTAACGAGCGCATGAGTGACCGTGCACAAGGCATCCCGATCAAGGAAGGGGCGCAACTGCCGAACCAGGCGAACCTGGTGGAAGGCCCCCCTGGAGATGTCCGTCAAATGATCTTCAAACGACAGCCGTTCATCCAGGAGGACACCTAAGTTGCGCATCCTATCCTTTGGGGCCAATAACTCGCCTCCAACAGTCAGCCGCGGCTGCAGCTGACTGAATCGGGGTGCCGGCATCCACAGCCACTCCGTCTTGGAGGGATTAAGCTTGAGCCTGTTTCTCCCCATCCAGACCCGTACGGCTTCCACGCACCGGGACAGCACTTCAACAGCTTCATTGGGGTGGCCTGGGGTGGAGAAGTACAGCTGGGTGTCATCAGCGTACAGCTGGTATCTCACCCCAAAGCCACTGATGATCTCACCCAACGGCTTCATATAGATGTTGAACAGAAGGGGCGAGAGAATCGACCCCTGCGGCACCCCACAAGTGAGGTCCCTCGCGGTCGACCTCTGCCAGCCTGTCAACATCGTCTGCGACCAGTCAGAGAGATAGGAGGAGAACCACCGATATACGGTGCCTCCCACTCCCAATCCCCCCAACCGGCGCAGCAGGATACCATGGTCGATGGTATCAAAAGCCGCTGAGAGGTCTAATAGGACCAGGGCAGAGGAATAACCCCTGTCCCTGGCCCTCCAGAGATCATCCACCAATGCGACCAAAGCTGTCTCCGTGCTGTACCCAGGTCGGAAGCCGGACTGGAACGGGTCTAGATAGACGGCTTCATCCAGGTATTGGGGTAGCTGTCGCGCCACAGCACTCTCTACAACCTTCGCAACAAAGCGAAGGTTGGAGACTGGACGATAGTTACCCAAAATAGCTGGGTCCAGGGAGGGCTTCTTGAGGAAGGGTCTCACCACTGCCTCTTTCAAGGCGGCAGGGAAAACCCCTTCCAACAAAGAAGCGTTGATAATCTCCTGGAGCCAGCCTCGTGTCACCTCCTGAGTGGCCAGTACCAGCCAGGAAGGACATGGGTCCAGTAAACATGTAGTGGCGTGAAGCCTCCCCAACAGCCTGTCCATGTCCTCGGGAGCCACAGGGTCAAACTCATCCCAAATGGACTCAACAAGACGTGTCTCCTCTCCCTCGCCTGGATCATCCCAATTTCGGTCCAGACCATCCCGGAGCTGAGCGATTTTATCGTATAGATAACCACTAAACTCCTCAGCACGTCCCTGCACGGGGCCATGCGGCACCTCCTGATGAAGGAGGGAGCGGGTCACCCGAAACAGGGCGGCCGGGCGGTTATCTGCCGACGCAATGAGGGTGGAGGTATATGAGCGCCTCGCCTCCCTCATTGCCACTAGGTAGGTCCTAGAATAGGACCTAACTAGTGTCCGATCAGCTTCGGAACGGCTGGACCTCCAGGTGCTCTCTAGACGTCTTCTCCGGCGTTTCATCTCCCTCAGCCCCTCGGAGAACCAAGGGGCCAAACGAGATCTGCACCGGGTCAGAGGTCACAAAGGCACGACACGGTCCAAGGCCCCAGCCGCGGCCCGCTCCCAGGCCGCAACTAGTTCCTCAGTCGTGCCGTGGGCCAGATCCTCAGGGAATGGCCCAAGCTCCGTCAGGAACCTCTCGGGGTCCATCAGGCGCCTGGGACGGAACCACCGTATAGGTTCCGTCTCCCTGCGATGGTGGATGGCGGTTCGGAAGTCTAGTCGAAGGAGGAAATGATCGGACCATGACATCGGTTCGGTTACTAAGTCATCTAATTCCAAATCATTTAACCACTGTCCAGAGATATAAATCAGGTCCAGTATGCCTCTCCCCATGTGCGTGGGGCCATCATTTACCCGAATCAGGTCCAAGGCCGTCATGGAAGCCTGGAACTCCCGAGCTGCAGTCGATAACAAGCCAGCCGATGGCAAGTTGAAATATCCCATGACTATAAGTCTGGGGGTCTCAACCGCCACGGAGGCAGGCACCTCCAATAGCTCGGGCAGGGCTGTGGTCACGCAGCAAGGAGCCAGGTACGCCATCAACAAGCCCAACTGATTCCTATAGCCCCACCTCACATAGAGGGATTCACAACCGGCAATCTGAGGAACAGTGGCCTCCCTCGGCTCTAGATCTTCCTTAATGACAACTGCCACCCCCCCCCACCCCTACCTTGGGCCCTCGGCTGATGAAATGCTCGAAAACCTGGAGGGCACAGCTCAACGAGGGGAACCCCCCCCTCCGGACCCAACCAGGTCTCCGTAATGCCCATAAGGTCCGCGGACTCCCCCTGAATAAGATCACAAATCAGGGGGGCTTTATTAGCCACGGACCGGGCATTACATAACATCAACCGAAGATCCAGGCTCTGAGGATCATGGCCGCCTGAGGAACGGGTAGGGACTGAGGGGCCGGAGCACGTGATCGCCGTCAAACATCGAGCACGTGCTCCCAACACTCGATCGGCCCCCTCCGCCATATCTGCCTCTCCACTTACCATACAGATTGAACAACCCTTTGGTCCTGGAACAGAACCTCCCCTGCCTTCGGACCAGATGTAATAGTGTCGCGAACAAGCACAGGGGCTGGATCCCTCCCCGACGGGTTCTCTCCCCTACCCGTCGAATCCCTCCCCCCCCTCCCAACCCTTAAAATCCCCATTAAAACTCCCCTTAAAAAATCTCTTAAAACAGCTAATTAAAAAGCCCCTAAGCCTCCTATTTTTAGCATGCCACCTCTCGGGGCTCCAAAGCCCGTCCTCAAGGTGGGCCCTCGATAGTATGGAGGGCCAAACCCGCGAGAGAGGGGCATCTCGCAGGGCAAGAAGGTCAGCCGCCGTAAACGTTCGCATCACAAAGAAAGTCCGGCAGGAGGCCCATCCTGGGCCGGTCAAGATGGTAACAGATGATACAGTGACCACAACCAGTCTGTCAGTCAGTCCTGATGGGAAACAGTCAATAGTGATCCTTGTGGGGTAGAGGACAAAACCGCTCACTCAGTCAGTTCACCACCCCCTATAAATAGTCAGGGGTGGACTAAGGAAGAAGGAGGGGGGGGGAACCGATGGTAAAGATGTTAAACAGGCCGTCCGCCACCTTGAAACACCAAGGCAGGCCGCCGCCACCGGCCACCTCCGCCCGGCCATCGCCGCCGAAAGCGTCCCATCGCCGCCGCATGGGGCCACCGACATCCCCACTATCTAGGAAGGGACGCCAGTCGCCAAATCCTGCCAGCAATCCCGGGGCTCCACCGACGCCAGCGCCAAACGAAGAAAAGCCAGACCGCCACCACCGCCAGAAAGCCAACAAGGCCGACGGGGGCCCGATAGGCCCTCCAGATCTCCACTGGGCGCAACTCCTCCGGGGCTCCTCCCCTCGCCCCCGAAGTCGCCCGTCACCCATCTTCCTGAACGACTGAAGCCTCCTCCATCAGGGCGGGGATCTAAGGGGGCCCAAGGTGTCAGAGGCCCCCGCCGCCGCTGCCGCCGCCGCCAGAACGCCAAAAAGGCCGGCGGCAGCTCGGCAAGCCGCAGGCCACCCAGCAAGCCACCCGGCAAGCTGCCAGGGCTGTCACTGCTTCCTCCCACAGGCGGGGTCCAAGGGGGCCCTGAATATCAGAGACCCCCTATCGTCGTCGCTGCCACCGCCACCGTCGCTGCCGCCGCCGCCGCCACCGCCGCCACCGCCGCCACCGCCGCCACCGCCGCCGCCAGAACACCGAAAAGGCCGGCGGCAACTCGGCGGCAACTCGGCAAGCCGCGGCCGCCCGGCAAGCCGCCAGGATCACCGCTGCAGCAAGGACGCTCCGGGGCTCCTCCCAACGCCCCCCGAAGTCGTCCTGCACCGAGTCACCCCTCCTCCGGGTGACTGGATGTTCTTCCATCAGGGCGGGGGCCTAAGATGTCACCAAGGCCCCCCCCAGAACCGGACAAGGCCCGAAAAGGCCCACCGCCGCTCCCCCGATCAGCAGGGCGGCGCCATCTTGGACATGCTCAGAAGCTTGAATAAAGCGAAAAGTCTCATTTTCATAGAGAGTCCAGATTCTCTATGATAAATCTTGATTCATTCTTTGCTTCCTTTTCTCACAGCCAAATTTTGTTCTCAAGATCCTGTAATTCCTTTCTCTATGACTGGGATGCTATATACATTAATTGATTGATTGATTGATTGATTGATTGAATGAATGAATAAATGAATGAATGAATGAATCTCTCAGTAGGAATGTTCTACTTCTGGCCATCCAAAGGTAGAACATTCCTGTTGGACCCTTTCTTAAATTTGCCATGGAACTCTGGTTCTGTTATAGCAGGGGTGTCCAAACCTGGCCCCTTGAAGAGTGGTGGACTTCAACTCCCAGAATTGCCCAGCCAGCAGGAGCTATAAATATGAGCAGCTTGCTGGCTGGGAATTCTGGGAGTTGAAGTCCACCATTCTTCAAGGGGTTACGTTTGGACATCCCTGTGTGATAGTAATCCTAATATGAAGATAGTGGGGAAATTGGAAGTCCTGGCCAAGCAAATCAATAATAGTTATTATAAAGATTTTAGAGGCTATGTTTTGACTATAGTTCAGGGGTGCTATTCAGCAGTTTCTGACACAGAGGTGGGTTTCAGCAGGTTCTGACCAGTTCTGGAGAACTGGTAGCGGAAATTTTAAGTAGTTCAGAGAACCGGCAGTAAAAATTCTGACTGGCCCCGCTCCCATCTATTCTCTGCCTCCCAAGTCCCAGTTGATGGGGAGGAAATGGGGATTTTTGCAGTATCCTTCCACTGGAGCAGTGTTTCTCAATTTTGGCAACTTTAAGATCTGTGGACTTCAACTCCCAGGATTCCTCAGCAAGTCCAGCTAGCTGGGGAATTCTGGGAGTTGAAGTCCACAGATCTTAAAGTCACCATAGTTGAGAAACACTGCCCTGGAGTGAGGTGGGAATGGAGATTTTACAGTATCCTTCCCCTGCCATGCCCACCAAGACATACCACACCCACCAAGCCACATCCACAGAACCGGTAGTAAAAATAAATGATACCCACCGCTGTTCTGACAGGTTCTGGAGAACCGGTAGTGGAAATTTTGAGTAGTTCTGAGAACCGGCAAATACCACCTCTAGCTGGCCCCAGAGTGGGGTGGGAATGCAGATTTTGCAACATCCTTCCCCAAGGAGTGGGGAGGGAATTTTGCAGTATCCTTCCCTTGCCACGCCCACCAAGCCACTTCCACAGAACCGGTAGTAAAAGAAAATAATTTCACCACTGCTATTGTTGAACCTTTGGCAGTATATACCGTTAAAACATTCTTTGACAAAACAATATGCCCAGACACGTCAGCACATTCAAAGTTCCCTGGAAACATATTTGACAAATTTAAATGGCTGCCCTTCTTAACAAATAACCCTAGGCATCTAACAATAACAACAACAACAACAACAACAACAACAGGTTAAAAACATGATGTAGAAAAACTCCATGGAAGAACAATTCACTAATAATAATAATAATAATAATAATAATAATAATAATAATAATAATAATAATAATAATAATAATAATAATAATAATAATTTAATTTGTATACCGCCCTTCTCCCGAAGGACTCAGGGCGGTGAACAGGCAAATAAAATACAAACAAAAACATACACCTTAATTAAAACAACCCTTAAAAAACTGATTAAATTAGCCAAAAAATTTAAAATAACCTTATACCCCATAAAAATTACAGAATTTAAAACCCACAATTAAAAATTTAAAATTTAGAATTTAAAATCAAGCCAGTCCAGCCAAACGGAATAAATAAGTTTTAAGTTCGCGGCGAAAGGTCCCGAGGTCAGGTAGTTGTCGAAGCCCGGGGGGAAGCTCGTTCCACAGGGTAGGAGCCCCCACAGAGAAGGCCCTCCCCCTGGGGGCCGCCCGTCGACATTGTTTGGCTGACGGCACCCTGAGGAGTCCCTCTCTGTGGGAACGCACCAATGCCTCCTTCCTAGTACTGAGAATTACTAGTCCACTGTCACCCAACCAGCTTTGTGCCTAAGGTAAATTTGAAATGGTCTCCCATTTTTGCCTTAACTATTGCACTAAACAGGCTCTCACATATGTGTGTGTGCATGTGTGTGTGTGTGTCTATTTGCATACAAGTTGGGGTAGAATTTGCAACAGCTTCCATAACTTACAGATCCAGCAACTTCCTCACCTACTAAAAATAAATAAACTATTAAAATTGAATGCAAAAGAAAGAAGCAAATATTTATATCCTTATAGGATCTTGCTGGCAGTCTTTTTCCCAACTATGGCCAGCCATGGTGCTGAATTATACCTTCAGTAGCATCTTTGCAAGCCAAAATAGTCCACACCAGGGATGTCAAATTCATGTTTTCATGACGGTGTCATGCTAAAATAGGGGTGGGTGTGGCCAATGCATGATGCATCTGGCCCACGAGCCAGGAGTTTGACAGCCCTAGTCTACACAGTCAAACTACAACATACCAAGGTTTACTTTCACAATCCAAATTGTCAAATGACTCCCACAACACAATCTTACGGTTGTTTAATCAAAAATAACACTTACCATTTTCAGGAGGGTTTTCTCACTACAAATGGCAATGGGATTGTATTAACCCAGAGTTTTTATACCAGTTAATATACCAGAGATTCGTAGGAAACATATGAGTGATTACTCCATCATAGCTATTTTACCAGTGGTGAAATCTAATTTTTTTTTTACTACCGGTTCTGTAGGCATGGCTTGGTGGGCGTGGTGTGGCTTGGTGGGCGTGGCAGGGGAAGGATATCGCAAAATCTCCATTCCCACCCCACTCCTGGGAGAAGGATACTGCAAAATCTCCTTTCCCTCCCCACTCCTGGGGGAAGGATACTGCAAAATCCCCATTCCCTCCCCACTCCTGGGGGAAGGATATTGCAAAATCCCCATTCCCTCCCCACTCCTGGGGGAAGGATATTGCAAAATCGCTACCGGTTCCCCAAACTGCTCAAAATTTCCACTACCGGTTCTCCAGAACCTGTCAGAGCCTGCTGGATTTCACCCCTGTATTTTACCCAACTAATGTAACAAACCCCTTTGCATTACTACTCTTTTGCATTTTATTATTTTATTTTATTTTAATTGATATTATAGTATAGTTAGGCCAGGTGTAACGGACAGATTGGATGCCAAAGTGTGATTTTAATATAGATTTTATCTGTTATTATTTTATTATAGAATTTTTAACTGGATATTCCTTGTGTGTTTTTATTTGTGCTGGTCTCTGCTCTTTGACTGTAATAAACTTGATTTGATTTGAAACGGAGTTTTTCCAGTTTCATATGCCAAATCTCAAATGTGAACCTGGTTTTGAATTCCCTTCTTTCCTACAGTTGTTCAAACATCAAACCATAAAGCCTTAAAATACCCTAAACCAATCCAAACAAGCAGACCAACCTAGTTCAATGCTAACCATGGTTAGCCTGACCCTGCAGCCATTAGGTTCTCAATAGTCTATGCTGCATCAGGATCACCTAATAAAATTGAATTCACCCATTTTCTAAAAGGGAACGCGGTTGCAAATGAACGGCTGCTGTATATTTTGCCATTATTTCATTCATTCAGCCTTGGGTAATAGCCATTAGTTTAAATATAGCTCCATAGGATTGTCCTCCGTGTTGAATCATTAGCTCTCTGTAACACAAAAGTGTCTTTCGGCATGATTTTAAGTACCAGAAAAGGCATGCAAGGCTCCATCACAAGCGGCCTCTGAAGGCCGACTTCAAGAACTGCAGCTGACAAAGCAGGTACAGATGGTTTGTTTGGGGGTTTGTTTTTTTTTGCAGAATACTTAAGCTTTTGTTTCTTTGAAAACAGCACATTTTCGAGTTTAGCACATTTTCAAGTTCATCGTTGATATTTTCCCCCCGTCATTGCTATCTGCTGTTTTACAAAAGTTACAGCTCTGTATCCCTGAATCCATATTAGAAACAAAAAAAAAAGCATGAGAAAAGTAAAATGTATTATAGGCTAATAGAACAGCAAGAAATGTGGTGACTCACTGACTGATTTTGCACTAATCGTTTCCTATTTTCACAGCAATGTTTATAAAGAGGTAAACTCACTGACAGCATGAGAGGCAGGAGGCTATAATTTATTTATTTATTTATTTATTTTGTCACAACATCATACAAAAAGATTATATAGTATATACACATATAAACATATATAGGAAGAAGAAAAGAAAAACAATAGGACAGGAACGATAGGCACATTTGTGCGCTTATGCACGCCCCTTATGGTCCTCTTAGGAATGGGGTGAGGTCAATAGTAGAAAGTTTTTGGTTAAAGCTTTTAGGATTATGGGAAGAGACCACAGAGTCAGGTAAAGTATTCCAAGCACTTATGATTCTGTTGCAGAAGTCATATTTTCTGCAATCTAGATTAAAGCGGTTGACATTAAGTTTAAATCTATTGGTTGCCCTTGTATTATTGCAATTAAAGCTGAAGTAGTCTTTAACAGGAAGGACATTACAATAGATGATTCTGTGAGTTAAACTTAGGTCTTGTCGAAGGCGACGGAGTTCCAAGTTTTCTAAGCCCAGGATTTCACGTGGATTAGGACCAAATTCAACTCCATTCTCAGTCATGGAGCTATACTGAGTCAATCTGAGTCAGCCATACCCTGTCAGTTCAACGTAACTCACGGAATTGGTGATAGAGGGAAAAATGGGAGCATCATGTATGCAATTGTACACATAGATTTTTCATATATGAAAAAAGTCCATTCCCCGTTGTTACACATACACAAAGTTGGCCCAATATAAGTTGTTTATTTATTTATTTATTTATTTATTATTCAAATTTTTATACTGCCCTATCTCCCGAAGGACTCAGGGTGGTTTACAGCCTTATAAAAACATAAAAAACATAAGAATAAATACAAGTTAAAACAACATTTTAAAAAACTTATTACATTAGGCCAAATTTAAAAATATCGATTAAAATAGTACAAAACCCCCATTTAAAACTAATTTTTAAAAACTAAACCCTAGGCCAGCCCTGCACAAATCAATAGATGTGTCTTAAGCTCGCGGCGGAAGGTTCGAAGGTCAGGAAGTTGGCGCAGTCCTGGGGGGAGCTCGTTCCAGAGGGTGGGAGCCCCCACAGAGAAAGCCCTTCCCCTGGGTGTCGCCAGTCGCCAGTCGGCACTGCCTGGCGGACGGCACCCTAAGGAGTCCCTCTCTGTGGGAGTGTACGGGTCGGTGGGAGGCAGTCGGTGGCAGCAGGCGGTCCCGTAGATAACCCGACCCTATGCCATGGAGCGCTCTAAAGATGGTAACCAAAACCTTGAAGCGCACCCGGAAGGCAGGTAGCCAGTGCAGTCTGCACAGGAGAGGTGTCACATGGGAGCCACGAGGGGCTCCCTCTATTACCCGCGCAGCTGCATTCTGAACCAACTGAAGCCTCCGGATGCTCTTCAAGGGGAGCCCCATGTAGAGAGCATTGCAGTAATCCAATTACTTAAGTAATTAATTGTTCTATTAATTAATAACAATTAATAAATAAATAATTAAGTAATTGTTCTTAACTCGAAGACATGATTCGCACCTCCTGTTTCCATTCCACATCCAGCAATTGAAAGTTGACCCTTATCTCAATCCAGAAGACAGGATAGCATCCTCTGGTGCACTCTTAACCTCAGCAACTTTAAGATGTATGGGCTTCAACTCCCAGAATTCCCAGTCACCCAATAACAGAGAACCATTAGTAGTTCAAGAAGAACAGGCCTATCAATAATTACCAGTAGCTAATCAATAATTACCATTCAGCCAGCTAACCTTGGGTAATGTGAAAAGGCATCAAGTACTGATGTTTTAGTTAATTAATTGACTAAATTATTCTTGTCACCCTGTTGCCATCTCTGTGTAGAAAATAACAGTGCTGCTTGGGAGCTATACATATGAGTCAGTGGTGAGTTGCTACCGGTTCACCCCAGTTTGGGTGAATTGGTGGCGGTGGCTAGAGGCTCCGCTCACGAACTGCTGAACTGCCAACCTTTCGATCGACAAGCTCAGCATTTTAACCACTGAGCCACCGCATGTCCCTTTTTATTATTTATTATTTTCATTTTAGGCAGCCAAAAACTCTTGACCTGGCTCACCCAAAGAGCTTCATGAGAAAGAAGTTGGAAGCAAAAGAGGTAATTTGTGAGAAACACAGCAAGTAAACATTGACATGTAGTTATGGGAAGGACCAAGACTTTTGTTGCCTTTTATCTCCTTGGCTGTATCCTTATCCCATGTACTATATGTAATCCCAATAGCACATGGACTTATATACCGCTTCACAGTGCTTTACAACCCTCTCTAAGCAGTTTACAGAGTCAGAGATACCCAGAGTAATTATTATTTTTTTTAGTTGTTTGCTGGTTAATTAGGTTTCCCATGATGCAAACCTAGCCCGATCCCTGCCAATTATGTTTTGTTTGTCAAACTGAGGTGACAAATTCAGCACCTTCAACAAAGCTCAGTTTGTTTTTCTGGTATTGTCCACCACAAGAAACAGCTTCCTAAACATGGGGGCAACACAGCTTCACCATCTGCTGGAAATCTAATTTTGAATGCAGAAGAGAAACCAGCTTCACAATGGAGCCCGTAAAAAGTTGTAAATGATTTAAATGCATTCGTAGGTTCCCCGCAGAACTGAGCGTGCATCTGCGCCTCTTCCTCCTCCTCCTCCTCACGTTACAGACACAAATCAAGTGGAAAGTACCCAGCTTTGACTAGCAGACTGTCCCTTGGATGACAATTTTCCCATACCACTTTAATTTTTTTGGTGGCTGTGCCTGGTGTTTTTTTGGCAAACAGCTCTGCCTCGCAGCGATCATTTGACAGCATTTTCTTTCCGTTTGTTTTTCAAAACTCTTCATCAGCTTCGTGTAAATATTGCTCAATCAGCCCGGGAAGCAGGCAAAAGTGAATCAGGTCCAGGAATACAGAAGCAGCTGGGCCACTTGGAGTTTCAAACCCTATTGTTCCATAGCCCATAATGTAAGGCAATAGGCAATATTTAGAAATGTGATTTACATTTTCTGGACATTTACTAGAAGGTGATATGTAAACAGGTTCTTCAGTTACATCAGGGTTGTCCAAACATGGCAACTTTAAGACTTGTAGACTTCAATTCCCAGAACTATTCCTAGTCTTAAAGTTGCCACGTTTGGACACCCCTGAGTTACATGTTCTGCAACGTGTATCTATCCAGGAACCAAAGAATTCTAGATGTACCCTTGATAATCTTTCTATAGTATCTATGATGGACAAGCCCATTGACTCAGAACAAGCCTTTCTAAGTTTCATCATAGGAGTGTTTTGGTTGGAATTGTAATAAAGTGAGCCCAAGTAGAAGTAAATGTTATTGATTCTGTTTCTCTATTTAATTCCTTGCAATGTTAACATGCCAAATGCATTTATACAAGTATTAGTGGAGTGTATTCTGATTCCTTCCCTATTGTGGGCATTGCTAATGTAACAGTCATCAAAGACCAATTGGGCAAGAAGAGCTTCCTAGAAACCATTGAAAGTACCCTGTTTCCCCGAAAATAAGACCCATCTGGAAAATAAGCCCTAGCATGATTTTTCAGGATGCTCATAATATAAGCCCTATCCCAGAGGTGGGTTTCAGCAGGTTTCCACCAGTTCTGGAGAACCAGTAGTGGAAATTTTGAGTAGTTTGGAGAACTGGTAAATACCACTTCTGGCTGGCCCCACCCCCATCTATTCCCTGCCTCCCAAGTCCCAGCTGATCAGGAGGAAATGGGGATTTTGCAGTATCCTTCCCTGGAGTGGGGAAGGAATGGATATTTTACAGTATCCTTCCCCTGCCATGCCCACCAAGCCACGCCCACCAAGCCATGCCACACCCACCAAGCCAGCCACACCCACCAAGCCCCACCCACAGAACCGGTAGTAAAAAATTTTGAAATCCACCGCTGACCTACCCCAAAAATAAGCCCCAATTAAGATCGTCAGCAGACGGAGGGGTTTAGAATGGTATTCCCCCCCCCAAATAAGACCTAATCGGAAAATAAGCCATAATGCATCTTTTGGAGCAAAAATTAATATAAGACCTGCTCTAATTTTTAGGGAAACAAAGTCCCTGGATTATGACTGAAATCAACCACAGAAAGCCAAACTAGTACATTCCAGTACATTCTGGTTGCAAAATACTGTAGACTGCGGAATCTGGTTAACACCCCTCCCAGTTTTATAAGCAATCATTAACACTGTATAAATGCAAAGCTACAGGATTTTGTCTCAGATCTGGGGGATCCCATTAGGTTAATCTGATGTCTACCTTCCTTCCCCCCCCCCTTTTTTTTTAAATTTAACTCCTCCAAAAAGTTGTCTAAGAATTGAGCATATAAACCATCCAGAATAATGCCAGCAATCACAAATTGATAAATTAGACGTGAAACCTATTTAACAATAGGCTCTATGGCTAGAGCAATTAAAGTAAAGTGCAGTTTTGGATTATTTGAAACAATTTTTACTCCCTACCCCATTTAATGCCCATTTTTAAATAACCAGTTTATAGCCCAAACTTCAAGAATGACTAAGCAGGAAATTTCTTAATTGATTGTCTACAGATGTAAATTGTATGAAGCTTACCATGCCGGCCAACTAAGTCAAATTTTTCTTGGCAGGCTTAGATTATTGAAACAAAAGAGATTATTAGCTACTGATCTAACCACAATCAATGGCCATGGACATGGTTGGCTGATCCTATCCTTTTTGATCCGGTCAGTGACTCAAATATTGTCTGTCTGTCCGTCCATCCATCCATCCATCCATTTCTTTCTGGTTAATCCATTGGCAAGTCTGATCGTAGACATAACTTTCAACAAACCACATTTTGTCACTATCGTGGCAGCAGATGAAATTTCCCATCTGAAAAATACATAAGCTGATCAGGCTCTGAAAGAACGTCAGAAAAACAGAGGCTAAATGTCCGTGATAGAAAATGTCTGGTTACTGCAGGGAATAATTCATCATAAGAAAACTTTTCCCAGCCTTGGGAAAAGCCTTTGGGAGCTTGTTCCTGAAAGTCCTTGCATGACGAACAAGACAGAATCACAGCAGGCGGGCAAGATCAGGGGCTAACTTTTCCAAGCCAAGATCAAAAATATGAACTAGATGAGTAAAGAGTCAGAGTCGGGGTGAAATCCAGCAGGTTCTGTTGGGTTCTGGACAGTGGTGGGATTCAAGTAATTTAACAACCGGTTCTCTGCCCTAATGATTTCTTCCAACAAGCAGTTCATCAAACTGCTCAGAAAATTAACGACCGGTTCTCCCGAAGTGGTGCGAACTGGCTGAATCCCACCACCGGTTCTGGAGAACCGGTAGCGGCAATTTTGAGCAGTTTGGAGAACTGGTAGCGGCAATTTTGAGCAGTTTGGAGAACTGGTAGCGGCAATTTTGAGCAGTTTGGAGAACTGGTAGTGGAAATTTTGAGTAGTTTGGAGAACCGGCAAATACCACCACTGGCTGGCCCCAGAATGGGGTGGGAATGGAGATTTTGCAATATCCTTCCCCCAGGAGGGGTGAGGGAATGGGGATTTTGCACTATCCTTCCCCTGGAGTGGGGTGGGAATGGAGATTTTGCACTATCCTTCCCCTGGAGTGGGGTGAGAATGGAGATTTTGCACTATCCTTCCCCTGCCACGCCCACCAAGCCACACCACGCCCACCAAGCCACGCCCACAGAACCGGTAGTAAAAAAAACTTGGATTTCACCACTGTTCAGAGTCTTTCTCCTCCCCTCTCCCTCCTCTTAGGGTAAACCATGTTCATTAAGCTTACTAAACATTGTCCCAATCCTAAATTTTAAATCCTTCAAAACCAGAAGGCAGATGATGAGAATTTAAAAGGGGGAGGGGGAGAAACGCAAGGCAAGCACTTTGCAATTCCATTTGTTTTGGGAGGAGAATCAATACTTGCCTAAATTAAATTAAATTAGTCTATTGGAAAGAGGATAAGGCTTCAGCTTAAGCTTCTGTTGCTGAAAATCGGTGGCCCATGAAAGTGTTTCTTGGATCATACCCACTGTATTTTCAAACATTGTGATTTTGGGAAAAGTAGCAGAAGGATTGTGTTTGCTTTGAAAATGACCCTTTAAGAAGTGCTTTGAACCTCAAATGAACCGGTCTGTTTATCCCTGGAGCGTGATACCTTTCCTTAAGCTTCCATAGGAGTCTGAAAACAGACATTCCTGCTTAAAGATAATGGTATCATTTATTAAACAAGCATGTCTTTAAAACAAGTGAATTATTTTTGAAATATGGATGGAGGAGCAAGGTAACACCAATGGGCAATCTGGCAAAGTAGATTTCTATTTCCCATCAAATTTTTCTCTGTTTATATGTTATTCATAAAGGCTACTTTATATTCAGTATCAAAAAGTAAATTTATTTTGGTTGAAATAAAATTATTCCTAGTGAGGAATAGTTTCTGTTAGAGATGTTATTTTTCCCAAGTTAAGGGGGACAAGAAGCAGAAAAATAGATGTGGTCTTTTCTGGCTTCTGGGTCCATCAATGATCTTAAAAAGAGCAATGAGAAAATAAAAATAAAGAAGAATATTTAATTTTCCTTCTCATCGCTGAGAAATGTACGCCAGAGAGATGAAACTGAAATGGTTTTTTTTAAAACAACAACAACAACCCAGGTTTAAATAGATTTGAAGCCATCTTGAACTTTTTACCTTGCTATTTTGAAGCCTAGCAGTATGGTATAAATTTCAAGCAAATCAAATATTTGCGCTCATTTTCACTCTCAGATATATTTCTTCTAATAAATTCTCACATTTTAGAGGAAAGAGCTTTGCTGGCTGAGGAATTCTGGGAGTTGAAGTCCACAAGTCTTAAAGTTGCCAAGGTTGGAGATCCCTGCTCTAGAAGAGAATTTCTCAACCTACGCTAGGTTGAGCTGCGTGGACTTCGACTAAATCAGGGGTCTCAGCCAGCTGAGGAACTCTGGGAGTTGAAGTCCACAAGTCTTAAAGGGACCAAGGTTGGAGACTCCTGCTCTAAATCAGTGATCAGCAAAGCTGGCTGAGGAATTCTGGGAGTTGAAGTCCACAAGTCTTAAATTTTGCTGTTTATGTTATTTTTTATTATTATTATTTTTGCTGTGGTTTTTATTCATGCCCCTGTCCTTTTCTTGGTGTAGCTGTAAGAAAGTTCTGTGCTATTCTTTCCTTCTTTCCTTCCCAAACAAAAGCATACCAAAATATAAGCACATATATTTACTTTCTCCTTTCAACATAAACTCACAAGCTTCAAAATGTATATACACCAGATGCTCCCCAGTGACTTGCCTTAGGGAGTAAGCAGTGGTGGGATTCAACCGGTGTAACAACCGGTTCGCTGAGTGCATGCGCACCACAAGCACATGGTGTGTTTGAAAACTTACCTTCTACGGCAGCCCCGGTGAGTAAAACAGTTGAGGCACGGCAATCTGCTCTGTCACGCCAATCAGCTGGGTTTCAAACAGGAAATATAGGTCAATATAGCGCAGGAGCAGGGAGGCGTGCCCACCTGATTAACAGAGTGAACCGGTTCGCTCTCAGCTGATCGTCGGAGATACCAGTTCACCTAAACTGGATGGAATAGGCTCAATCCCACCTCTGGCAGTAAGCAATGAGCTAGCCAAATTTGTATACCAACTTATTCAGGGAAGTGAAAGTCACAGCAGATTGTGAAGAGCTCCAAAAGATCTCTTTCAACTGTAATTAGTCAACCTCTCGAAGAGTACTTGGGAATGGCCTTGGGAAAGCTCTAGATTGGGCAACCAGAATGTAAAAGGTATCCCCTCAAAGAAGGAGGAGATGAGTGGGAAGCATTTCATAAAGCAGGGGTCTCCAACCTTGGTAACTTTAAGCCTGGAGGACTTCAGCTCCCAGAATTCCCCAGCTAGCTTTCTGGGAGTTCAAGTCCCCCAGGCTTAAAGTTGCCAAGGTTGAGACCGCTGTCATAAAGGACCCTCCCTAATTTTCCAGAAGGTAAAAGAAAAGGAGGGGAGGAATATTTTCAGTTTTGCAAAATTCTGTTGTGGGTTTGAGCTCCAAGCTTGGTGATTCGGTTGCAAACGTTTCGTCCCAATTTTCTGGCCCCCAGACAAGCATAATCCACAACATACCAAAAATGTCTCCTTAAAGGGGGACGAAATATTTGCAACCAAATTGCCAAGCTCGGAGCTCAAACTAACCACATACCTAGCAACCCGAGCTACTAATATTCAAATTCCATTAAATATGATTAAAATTTAAAGCAATGCCTCTTTCGAGAACCTCCCTAACTTCACAAATAGACTCGTGAAGTCTGTAATAAAACGATCTTGGAGTTACAGCGGAGAGCTCAGTAATAGCAGATTTAGAACAAATGAAATAATTTCTTCACACTACACGATTAACTTCTGGACCTCATTGCCACAAGAGATTATGGTGGTTTGAAAGGAACTGGATAAATTCATGGAGGACAGATTTATTAAAGGATATCAATCTTGTGTTACCAATGGTGGGATTCAACCGGTGTAACAACCGGTTCGCTGAGTGCATCGCACCACAAGCACATGGTGTGTTTGAAAACTTACCTTCTACGGCAGCCCCGGTGAGTAAAACAGTTGAGGCACGGCAATCTGCTCTGTCACGCCAATCAGCTGGGTTTCAAACAGGAAATATAGGTCAATATAGCGCAGGAGCAGGGAGGCGTGCCCACCTGATTAACAGAGTGAACCGGTTCGCTCTCAGCTGATCGTCGGAGATACCAGTTCACCTAAACTGGATGGAATAGGCTCAATCCCACCTCTGGCAGTAAGCAATGAGCTAGCCAAATTTGTATACCAACTTATTCAGGGAAGTGAAAGTCACAGCAGATTGTGAAGAGCTCCAAAAGATCTCTTTCAACTGTAATTAGTCAACCTCTCGAAGAGTACTTGGGAATGGCCTTGGGAAAGCTCTAGATTGGGCAACCAGAATGTAAAAGGTATCCCCTCAAAGAAGGAGGAGATGAGTGGGAAGCATTTCATAAAGCAGGGGTCTCCAACCTTGGTAACTTTAAGCCTGGAGGACTTCAGCTCCCAGAATTCCCCAGCTAGCTTTCTGGGAGTTCAAGTCCTCCAGGCTTAAAGTTGCCAAGGTTGGAGACCGCTGTCATAAAGGACCCTCCCTAATTTTCCAGAAGGTAAAAGAAAAGGAGGGGAGGAATATTTTCAGTTTTGCAAAATTCTGTTGTGGGTTTGAGCTCCAAGCTTGGTGATTCGGTTGCAAACGTTTCGTCCCAATTTTCTGGCCCCCAGACAAGCATAATCCACAACATACCAAAAATGTCTCCTTAAAGGGGGACGAAATATTTGCAACCAAATTGCCAAGCTCGGAGCTCAAACTAACCACATACCTAGCAACCCGAGCTACTAATATTCAAATTCCATTAAATATGATTAAAATTTAAAGCAATGCCTCTTTCGAGAACCTCCCTAACTTCACAAATAGACTCGTGAAGTCTGTAATAAAACGATCTTGGAGTTACAGCGGAGAGCTCAGTAATAGCAGATTTAGAACAAATGAAATAATTTCTTCACACTACACGATTAACTTCTGGACCTCATTGCCACAAGAGATTATGGTGGTTTGAAAGGAACTGGATAAATTCATGGAGGACAGATTTATTAAAGGATATCAATCTTGTGTTACCAATGGTGGGATTCAGCCGGTTCGGACCGGTTTGGGAAAACCGGTAGTTGCGACCTGCAGGTGGGTCTATCCCTGCCCAAATGCCGGGGCACAACTCCGTCCTATATCGCTGTTTTTTTGACACTGCATGCATGTGTGGATGACGTGCGCAAGCAAATTGCCATGTTGTTTGATGCCGCATGTATGTGTGGACAGCTTGGGTGAGCGAATTGCCGCATTTTGTGGCGCCACACGCATGTGTGGATGGTGCGCGCACGAGCAAAGCAAGTATGCACGTATGCTCACATTTCCGGTGCTGGGTGAACCAGTTGTTACGGTATGTGAAGCCCACCTCTGCATGTTACCTTTGGTTGTGGGGGGGGGGCGTGATCCCCAGCATTAGCTGCCAGGAAGCAAAAGAAAGAGGGGATCACCCTTCACCCTTCACCTCCTACATGGATGCACCCAAGAGGTGTTTAGTTTGCCCCTGTGAAAAATAAAATGCTAGACAAAGACAATCTTTAGTATTATCCATCAAGGCTATTCTTACGTTCTTGGTCTTTGCGGTTTTCCAAATGGAAAAGCTAATGAGAGTTGAGACTACTTAAAACTACTCTGCTGATATCATAAATCCAGGCAGCAGAGAGCAAAAGATTTTCTAATTATATTCACTTACGATTTCCAGAGTTTATGCAAAAGCCTATCACAAACCATACAGCTGTTTTCTTCTCCATCATATGCCTAGTAAATATTCTATTCACATCTGGGCGTATTTATTTTTAAATTACTTATTCAGCTAGACTCGGTATGCATTACTAGTGAACCTGGGCTTAATAATGGATGTTCAGTTATGGAACTCAATCCAGATTCTGTTCTCAATCATGTCGGCTTATTATTTTCTATTTCTACATTCTTTCATATATCTAATAAAATAAATAAATAAATAACAAGGGGGAAAAAACAACAAGACTACCAGTTTAAAATCTTTTCAATACTTCTTATATTATAACAAACACACCAGTCTCTAGACTAACATTATATTGTACTGTGTTTTGGAATGAACCATTTCCCCCCCCAAAGATTCAATCTTGACCAATGGGCTAGAAATACATTTTCAATGCAAGCTCCAAAATTGAAAAGAGATGAGTACAAACAAGCTGGACAATAGAATCTTACACAAAGCATCATTTACATCAGCTTTCCACAATGCATTGTCCTCCAGATGTACCAGGCTACTGACCTTAGAGGGAATTATGCAAGCTGCAAGTAATGGATTTGCAAACTTCACATAATCTGGAAATATCTGGTGGTGCAAAGTCTAGGTGAGGTTGTGGCAGGGTGCCACTGAAACTATATTGTTCTTTTAGAAGTTGGATGCATTTGTGTAAAATTTGCATGGTTGAGAGTCTCTGCAGACAAGTTTCAGGAAGAAAATGGGAGAGAAATAATAGTTCACAACTACTGACCTATATTAAAAATGATGCTTCACGTTTTCCTCAACCTTCCACTTACTTCACACAAGCAGATTTCATACAAGGATACAGCCTGCATATATCATCAAATCTGATCAGCACAATCCTTTCTCTCTCTATTTCCAGGCTAATAGATGTTTCTAGATTTATTACACTGGCCATTGAAGTACCAATGGTGTTTTTTAAAACTCAACCGGACTTTATTTTTTTTTTTTGCTTGAAGTCATTTTGTTTCTCATTCTTCTTCAGTTCAGCCAGAACTGAAGAAGCTCCTTGGACAAGAAGTGAAACATCTTCAAGCAAAAACAAAGAAAGTCCAAAAAACAAAAACAAAAAATCACCTTTGGGACAACCATGACCTGGAATCTCGACACTGGCCATTATATAAAGTGACTTTTCCTCTATACACAAATGTAATATTCATCAGAAATTACAACAGGTGAAAAAGTGTATGTAGTGAAACCCAAAGAAAGTGCTTTTATTGTTTAATGCTTTCTCAAGAATGTAAAAATGAAATATTTGCTTAAACTTAAGTTAGCGTTACTCCCAACTGGTCTGCAAACCCCTGAATGACCATGAGATGGCAGCAAAGAGACATAGAAAACACTAATGCTTTGCTGTTATCCAGTTATTCAGATGTTCGCAGTCCAGAACTGGTTGCCCTACTTAAATTCTGTAAAGGATTACACGTCAATGTAAAAATAACAGTTATTTTTAGCCCTAAATAAGCAAAAACTAACAGCAAAGTAGCAAATCTACTACTCAATGCCTTCATTTGATTTAAGTTACATCATTTATAAACATCTGGTCCCCTTTTCTGAATAGCAGAGATGCACAACAGCCAGACTGCAAAATAGAAATGAATCTTAACAACTACTGACATTAAAGGAGTTGCTAACACTTTGACAACATGCTGGTGTTCTGGTCCAATGGCTGCAGGCCAAGCATTGGGCTGCAGGGACCCATGTTTTCTCCAAAAAAGTTCAAAGCGGCGGGAGGCTCCGCCCACCCGCCTGGACGTCTCTGTGCATGTGCAGAAGCATGGAGCGCGCGCCCACAAGCGAACCAATAGCGAACGAAATTGAAACCTACTACTGATATATGTGTGTGTGTGTGTATTGCATATACTGCAACTCCTACCAATTTCATCCAGGCTGCATAGCTGTAAGGGGAGAATGAATAAAAAATACTGGTTGGTCCCATTTTAATCTCTGTGCTCACGCTTATAATTTACCCTTGAAAAATATGAACCACATATTTTTTGGCTAAGGGTACCTATTCCTCAACCAAAATTGTTTCTCAGCTATTCTTCATATGAAAAGCTTTTGAGAATCCTTCTTATCTGATCTGCATTTGTTATATATTTAAAATGTTTAACAGAGGCTGGATTACAGGCATATTTCTCGTAAGAAAGGTCATGTAAAACGTACACTGAAAGGTACAGTGAGTTATTGATCCCTCTGCAGAATTCTCCAAATGAACTTTTAAATATTTTGAATAATTTAAAGAGCGGATTTTAGTTAAGAACATTGGAATCTAGAATGTAAGTCCTTCATATCCGTGGAAAAACACAAAGAGTTTCCATGTTATTAAACCTGTGAAGATACATGAGTTGTATTGATAAATGAAATAAAACCTCATTTGCCAAAGGAAAAAAAAAAAGTGAGATCTTTGATAATACCGTATTTTTCGGAGTATAAGATGCACCTTTTCCCTCCCTGAAAGGTGGTGAAAATTTGGGTGCGTTTTATACACCGAATGCAGCCCCGCCCACCCACTGGCCCCCACCCTTTGGCCTCTGCCTCCCAGCAAGCAGCAAGCAGCAAGAAGAAACAGCCCATTTCAGCTTCAGCACAGCCTGATTAGCACAAGTTGATTGGCCTCCCAACTCTCAGCTGTTTCAGGCTGCAGGGATTGCCATTGCCTAGTGCTGCACGGGCCTCTGCTGCTTGCTGCAAGGAGGTAAATTGCTGGGAGCAGATATTTTTTTTCTTGTGCTAATCAAGCTATGCTGAAAATGAAAACGAAAGTAAAGCAGGCTATTTGCTGTTTGCTGCAATGAGGCAAAATTGCTGGGAGGCAGAGGCAGATTTTTTTTTCTTCTTTTCCTCACCAAAAAAGATAGGTGCATCTTATAATCCGGAGCGTCTCATGCTCTGAAAAATACGGTACTTTTGAATTTGACTTCTGCATTTTGTGGTGCGTTTCCAGGCTTTTTCTGCACAACCAAAGCCCAGAACGCCTACACCACTTCCTAAGAAATGGAATACTCCAGTGATAGGCCCACGTTTGCTGTGCCTTTTTTTCCCCACAATATCCTTGTTTGATGAGTGGCTTGAAATCTCCCATCTAGATGAGGTGGACAACAAGAACCGAGAAACCGGATCCTAGTGCTAATCCCAACTGCATGAAGAGCATCATCAACACTCCTGCTGCCTCCGACAGTTCCCTCGGAGTGACTTTCGGACCATATATAATCGCTAATGTGCTCAGGTAGCCATTGCTGAATGCCAGGGACACAATAAACACCATCGGATACACATCATGGGCAAAGACGACATTTGCAATGTGCGCCCGAGGCTGAAAGTTGCATAACATGAAGACGGGGATGAACAAAGTTCTCAGCAGGATCATAACTAGTAGCCACTTGCTTCGTGGTCCAGGAACTTGGATCCAGGCGGTGACCTGCCGTCCGCACCAGTCAGCAAAATTGTACAGAAGGAAACTAGTGAGAGGTATGAAGTATTTATTTGTCCACGGGCTCCCTGAGAATTTGTTCACAGACTCGATGCTGGATGAGATTGCAGGGAAAATGGTGATGGAGATGAAGTAGACATAGAAGACACAGAAACCTAACATGCTGATCTTCTTCAAGATGAGCCACAGAGGAGGGATTTTATCTGTGTAGTTTCTGTTTGGCAAAACTTGACTGGGATTACCTGCTGCCATATCGTCTTCCTCCAAGTAACGGCTGGGCAAAGCACTTGGTGACAGCATTGCCATATAATACCTGAAAAAGGGGGAAGGGGAAAAATGTTGAGAGAGAAAAACAAACAGACACAAAATTGAAATCAAGGTAGGAAAATTAGGAGATGGAAAGGAGCTCATTAGTCCATGTTGCTGTTTGTTCAGTCATTCGGTTGCTTTTGATTCTTTAATAGAATAACAGAGTTGGAAGAGACCATGGAGGTCTTATAGAATAGAATAGAATTCTTTATTGGCCAAGTGTGATTGGACACACAAGGAATTTGTCTTTGGTGCATATGCTCTCACTGTACATAAAAGAAAAGATACGTTCGTCAAGAATCATAAAGTACAGCACTTAATGATAGTCATAGGGAAACAATCAATATAAATCTTAAGGATATCAGCAACAAGGTTACAGTCATGCAGTCATAAGTGGGAGGAGATGGATGATGGGAACGATGAGAAGATTAATAGTAGTACAGATTTAGTAAATAGTTTGACAGCGTTGAGGGAATTATTTGTTTAGCAGAGTGATGGCGTTCGGGTAAAAAACTGTTCTTGTATCTAGTTGTTCTGGTGTGCAGTGCTCTATAGCAGGGGTCTCCAAACCATAAACTGTTTCAACTCCTACCCTCAAAACGACGCTATAGAGCACTGCACACCAGAACAACTAGACACAAGAACAGTTTTTTCCCGAAGGCCATCACTCTGCTAAACAAATAATTCCCTCAACGCTGTCAAACTATTTACTAAATCTGCACTACTATTAATCTTCTCATCGTTCCCATCACCAATCTCTCTTCACTTATGACTGTATGACTGTAACTTTGTTGCTGGCAATCCTTATGATTTATATTAATATATTGACCATCAATTGAATGTATCTTTTCTTTTATGTATACTGAGAGCATATGCACCAAGACAAATTCCTTGTGTGTCCAATCACACTTGGCCAATAAAAAATTCTATTCTATTCTATTCTAAGTCTGGGTGTGGCTTAAGTATTAAGCTCTGAGAACTGAACTGAAACCAGTCTGCTGTACTCTGCTTGTGTTTTGCTTGTAACTGCTACCCGGTTGGAAGAAATCTGCTGTTGGTATTGTAAATTTACTTCATCTATTATTATGTATATAAAGAAGTTAATGAATCCTGCTGAATCAGTTTACCTAGATGTGCTTTCTGGATTTGATTTTGCAACAAACTCTGACAAAAGATAACAGCCGATCTATAAAAGCCAAATCCCAGTTCTGTTAAAAGACCCGGACAGACTGGGGTTCAGAGTTTTAAGACTGGTGGACACCCCTACCATCAGGAACACAAGGGAACTGAAACTAGTGTTCGTTTTATATTGACACTGTATCGGGGTGAAATCCAGCAGGTTCTGATAGGTTCTGGAGAACCAGTAGTGGAAATTTTGAGTAGTTTGGAGAACTGGCAAATACCACCTTTGGATGGCCCTAGAGTGGGATGGGAATGGAGATTTTGCAGTGTCCTTCCCCTGGAATGGGGTGGGAATGGAGATTTTGCGGTATCCTTCTCTGGAGTGGGTGGGAATGGAGATTTTGCGGTATCCTTCTCTGGAGTGGGTGGGAATGGAGATTTTGCGGTATCCTTCTCTGGAGTGGGTGGGAATGGAGATTTTGCAGTATCCTTCCCCTGCCACGCCCACCAAGCCACGCCCACAGAACCAGTAGTAAAAAAATTTGGATTTCACCACTGCACTGTATCCATACCAGATTGCATATCTGAGGGATTTTTTGGGGCCAGGGAAGAAAAGGGAAAGAATGCAACTTGTAATGTATCATATATTTTCATTCCAAGATTGCTTTGATCAGCCTGGGGAGAGAAAAGAGAAACAGAAGCAGCAGAGACATTGCCTAACACTTTCCTTAGCTATAATAGGAAGGGCTTTCATGAAAAATGAGTCTCGTGACATCCAGAGCTAAGTATTTTAGAAGCCAATCCTAAAACATCTAGGCCAGGGATGTCAAACTCAAGGCCCAGGGTCTGGATCTGGCCCGCGGGGTGCTTAGATCTGGCCCGCATGGCCGCCCTGGAAATAGCAGAGGGCCAGCCTCCGGTGCCTCTGCATCAAAAATGGAACTCGGGAGGGGCACCCAAAGCCCTCCCCAGCTCCGTTTTTGCTGGCAGAGGGTTGCAGGAGGCCATCGCAGCTGAAAACGGAACTCGGGAGTCCGTTTTCTCTGGAAGAGTGCTCAGGCCACCACAGGTGCCCCCAATCTGAGTGACATCAAGCTGGCTATGGCCACCCTGGTCACGCCTATCCCGGCCCCCTGAGGCCAAACACAACCCTGATGCGGCTTTCAATGACGTAGTGTTTGACATCCCTGATCTAGGCTGATTATTGATCTAACTGGACAATGGTTGTTACCTGGCGTACTCCAGCTTGGGAAGAATCAGATACATCACAATGCACAGGACGATGAAGATGTCCACTATCAGGAAGTAGGCCAGAGCACTGTTTGTGACTTCCGATGATGCTGCCAGATCTACCACCGATGCCAGGGCACTCACCGTTCCTCCCATGGCTTGACCTATGGGATAAGGATACGGGGGGAAGAGGGGGAGAGAAGAAGCACAAATGTCAATGAAATAGGGGTGAAATGCTCCTGGTTTGGACTGGATCACGTGATCCGGTAGCGATGGGGGCAGGTAGTTCGGAGAACCGGTAGCAAAAACCCCTCCCCCCCCCCCCCCACTGCCCACACCTCGCTGTTCCTCTTCTCTGTCCCTGAAGCGCTCGGTGGTGATATAGCTTTAAACGGCCTTAAATGACGGCCGCAGCACTTCAAAGGGCCGCATTACAGCTGATCAGCGCTGTAGGCAGCTAGTAGACTGGTGTCTCTATTTTTAAAGAAGGTAGACCGGTGCCTGCCAAAAAAAGGCACTTGGTAGACTGGGGCCTCTCAGTAAAAGGCAATTGGTAGACTGGGGTCTCTATTTTTAAAGAAGGTAGACCGGTGCCTCTCAAGTTTTGTATACTTTATTTTTATTATTTATTATTATTGACCATGCCCATTCAGTCACCTGACCACCAAGCCACACTCACCAATTAAGCCACGCCCACAGAACCAGTAGGGAAAATTTTTAGATTTCACCCCTGCAATGAAATAAGGCCAAGCCAGTGGCGGGTTAGTCAAAGTGAGACATATTGAATGAGAATCCGCTTGGCAGCCAAATCGGAGAAGACGAAATCGAGGAGCAAGAGACGAAATCGAGGAGCTAGAGACAATAATCCCAGTTTTGATCCTGGTTAGACATTTTAGTTTATTATGCCTGTATTGAATTTGTGTACTTTCTTTTGTTCCAATGCATGTATTCCCTTGCCACTCCATAAAGGTAAGGTCATTTTTAAGTTCAGGCAGACTTCTTAATTGCTTGTCAGCAAGGTGGCAAACACACACATGTGCACAAATAAAGACAGTTGTACAATTTGAGTAATGAAAAAAGCACACACACATCAACTAATGTTGCTTTTAACCCGAGCAAACGTGTGTAGAGAGATTAAATATATCAAAAGACAAGAAGAATGTATTTATCTATTACCAGACTATGGCAGTGGTGAAATCCAAATTTTTTAACTATCGGTTCTGTGGCCATGGCTTGGTGGGCGTGGTGTGGCTTGGTGGGCGTGGCATGGGAAGGATATGCAAAATCTCCATTCCCACCCCACTCTGGGGCCAGCCAGAGGTAGCCTTTGCCAGTTCTCTGAACTACTCAAAATTTCCGCTACTGGTTCTCTGAAATATTCAAAATATCCACTACCGGTTCTCCAGAACCTGTCAGAACCTGCTGGATTTCACTCCTGGAGTAAGGGAGCTCCCCACCTATAAAAAGCAAACTACTTTTGAATCTTGTGAAAATTTCAAAAAATTACCTCTTGAGGAGACTCAAAACCCCCCCCCCCATTTCTGGGGAAATAAAAAGGCAATATTATTTTCAAAATCTTGAGATTACCAGCCATATTTGGGTGACAAATTTGTAAAGGAAAATGATAGATAACCAAGAGTTCAAAATATAAAAAACCAAAATGTTAACTTTAGCTCTTTGGATCGAATATATACAAACAGACATATCATCGCTTCTTAGGCTGGTCTTGGGTCCTTTGACCTTCCATTTTTGTCAGAAAGATGTTTAAGTACACAGTGCAAAGGTTTATTAGCACACCGTGTGACTTTCCATTTTATAGTCATAATAAAATAAATTTATGATAATGTATGGTTAAATGTTTGGAAGGCTTCCAAAAAGGGCTGTGGTGAAGATCTCCACCAGGGGTCAACCCTTAACTACAGGAACAAAAGTAAAAATAAAATAAAATAAATAAATAAATCTCAGTATTGATTTTTGCCTCTCCCCTTCTTCCCCCGCATTTTTTAAAACTCTCAGATTGCATTCCCAGTGCTATCCATCCTTGATAAACCTCAAGGGGACTCATCATTCATACCTGCAAACTTGGAACTCATCAGTTATGGAGATGAGCGTTAATGTGAATATCAAATAAGACAATGAAAAGCTTCGGGTTTTTTTACACCCCCATCTCAAAATATAAACAATGGAGCTGAATGCAAATGTTTTCTTTCAGTACAGGTAGTCCTTGGATTAGGACTGGCCTTTAGCGACTGTTCAAAGTTACAATCGCTTCCCCACAAAATACGTAGGACTCGGTTTTGAAGTTATGGTTCCTGCAGAGCCCCTACAGTCATGTGAACAAAATTTTGGTGGATTCGCCCTTATGACCCACTGCAGGGACCCACCCTGCCAGGTCCCATGCTTTCTTCCCCATCTCCAATCGCTTATCTTTTACTGTAGATCTGCTTCTGGAAGCTTTAGAGATCATGCTGGGGAAGGAGACCAGGTCACTCTGCATCCCTAGGTCTTGTAGAGCAATCCAAGAAGTGGGCGCCATTTTTGGAGCAACCCATTGTGGCCGCTCCGAAATTGCACCTGCTTCTGGGATAGTACCACACGGCCTACAGGGTACCTGTGGGGATCTGGTTAGCAAGCCAAGGCCAGGGGTGGAATTCACTTACCTTTGCTACCGGTTCGCAAATGTGAGTGCGTACGCCTCCTCCATGCATGCGCAGAGCCTTCTGCGCTTATGCAGACGGACAAAAATGGGACGTGATGTCGTCTGGGCGGGTGGGCAGAGTCTCCTGCTGCCAGCGCTACCGGATCAAATGATCCGGATACAACCAGCTGAATTTCAACACTGCCCAAGGCCTATTTGGGACTCCAAGAGGGGGAAAGAAGAGCACAGGATGCCTCAGGGGGTGAAGGAGGTTTGGGGAAGTCCGGGGCTGAGGAGTACACAATGCCTCCCAGAGGCCCCCACCAAAACCCTGAGGCACCGCATGCTCCACTTAACAACCACATTAAATTGGGGAGAGCAAGGATTCAGTGCCGAAAATAAGGTGATTACATGGGTGCTTCCCTTAACAACCATCATAATGGCAGGCTCCGTTACAGTCATAAATCAAGGACCATCCATACCCGAAAAAAAGTTAAACCACCCCAAGAAAAATGCCACAGAATGACAGAATAAGAATAAAGAAAAGGATGGCCTCTTAACATAAATTTTATTTGCAACCTCTTCAGGGTATTGTAAAAAAGTCATCTAGCTGAAGCTGGCTGGGGAATTCTGGGAGTTGAAGTCCGCCAGGCTTAAAGTTGCCAAGGTTGGAGACCCCTGATCTAGGTTAAAAATGTCATCGAGATCGAAATAATTGTCGCACACGGACAAAGCCCTCAGTGCAAAGTCATGGGACCGTGTTTAACCCAACTATCCTCACAACACACAATACTGAAAGAATCCCACCGACAATAACCAATCTGTTTAAGTGTTTTTTTTAAAAGGAAAAACAAAAAAAACCCAGCAAACCTGAAATCAGTGCCTGGGAATTCCTCATGGGAAAGGATCCCGATAAGCCAAAGACGCTACTGATGAAGATGGTGGCAGCACTGCTGATGATGGCCACGCAAACAACGGTGATGATAAAGAACCACAAGGTCCAAGCTGAAGTGTCCACTTTGACCAGCACTGTAATCACCAGAAAAACAGCCAGCATGACAGCCAAGGAGGAGAGAATACGGACGTTGACAGAAACCCTGGAAAAGAAACAAATAAGTTGATGGGTCTCTTAACAAATGGACCGTGTCGCGCCTTTGCGGCCTCTGACCCGGCGTAGATCTCGTCCGGCCCCTTGGTTCTCTGAGGGGCTGAGGGAGATGAAACGCCGGAGAAGACGCCTAGAGAGTACCTGGAGGTCCAGTCGTTCCGAGGCTGATCGGACACTAGTTAGGTCCTATTCTAGGACCTACCTAGTGGCAATGAGGGTGGCTAGGCGTTCTTACGCCTCCACCCTCATTGCGTCGGCAGATAACCGCCCGGCCGCCCTGTTTCGGGTGACCCGCTCCCTCCTCCATCAGGAGGTGCGGGATGACCCTTTGCAGGGACGTGCCGAGGAGTTTAGTGGTTATCTATACGACAAAATCGCTCAGCTCCGGGATGGTCTGGACCGAAATTGGGATGATCCAAGCGGGGGAGAGGAGGCACGTCTTGTTGAGTCTGTTTGGGATGAATTTGACCCTGTGGCTCCCGAGGACGTGGACAGGTTGTTGGGGAGGCTTCACGCCACTACATGTTTGCTGGACCCGTGTCCTTCCTGGCTGGTACTGGCCACTCAGGAGGTGACACGAGGCTGGCTCCAGAGGATTATCAATGCTTCTTTGTTGGAAGGGGTTTTCCCTGCCGCCTTGAAAGAGGCGGTGGTGAGACCCCTCCTCAAGAAGCCCTCTTTGGACCCAGCTATTTTGGGTAATTACCGTCCAGTCTCCAACCTTCGCTTCGTTGCGAAGGTTGTAGAGAGTGCCGTGGCGCGACAGCTACCCCAGTACCTGGATGAATCCGTCTATCTAGACCCGTTCCAGTCCGGCTTCCGACCCGGATACAGCACGGAGACAGCTTTGGTCGCATTGGTGGATGATCTCTGGAGGGCCAGGGATAGGGGTTATTCCTCTGCCCTGGTCCTATTAGACCTCTCAGCGGCTTTTGATACCATCGACCATGGTATCTTGCTGCGCCGGTTGGAGGGATTGGGAGTGGGGGGCACCGTGTATCGGTGGTTCTCCTCCTATCTCTCCGACCGGTCGCAGACGGTGTTGACAGGGGGGCAGAGGTCGATCGCGAGATGCCTCACTTGTGGGGTGCCGCAGGGGTCGATCCTCTCGCCCCTTCTGTTCAACATCTACATGAAGCCGTTGGGTGAGATCATCAGTGGCTTCGGGGTGAGATACCAGCTGTACGCTGATGACACTCAGCTGTACTTTTCCACCCCGGGCCACCCCAATGAAGTTGTTGAAGTGTTGTCCCGGTGTCTGGAAGCTGTACGGGTCTGGATGGGGAGAAACAGGCTCAAGCTCAATCCCTCCAAGACGGAGTGGCTGTGGATGCCGGCATCCCGATTCAGTCAGCTGCAGCTGCAGCTGACTGTTGGAGGCGAGTTATTGGCCCCAAAGGATAGGGTGCGCAAATTAGGTGTCCTCCTGGATGAACGGCTGTCGTTTGAAGATCATTTGACGGCCGTCGCCAGGAGGGCCTTCCACCAGGTTCGCCTGGTTGGCAGTTCGCCTTCCTTGATCGGGATGCCTTGTGCACAGTCACTCATGCGCTCGTTACCTCCGCTTGGATTATTGTAATGCTCTCTACATGGGGCTCCCTTGAAGTGCACTCGAGGCTTCAGTTAGTCAGAATGCAGCCGCGGGTGATAGAGGAGCCTCGCGTAGCTCCACGTAACACCGCTCCTGCACAGGCTGCACTGGTTACCTGTGGCCTCCCAAGTGCACTTTAAGGTTTTGGTTACGACCTTTAGAGCGCTCCATGGGTTAGGGCCCGGGTATTTACGGGACCGCCTGCTGTTACCGTATGCCTCCCACCGACCAGTACGTTCTCACAGAGAGGGACTTCTCAGGGTGCCGTCCGCCAAGCAATGTCGGCTGGCGGCCCCAGGAAGGTCCTTCTCTGTGGGGCTCCACACTCTGGAACGAGCTTCCCCGGGTTTCGCCAAATACCTGACCTTGGACCTTCCGCCGCGAACTGAAGACACACCTTTTCATTCGCGCGGGGCTGGCTTAAATTTTTTAATTTTTATAAATTTTAAATTTAATTGATTTTAAATTTGTTATTTATTTTAAATGGGGTTTAGTTTTATAAATTTTTAAAATGCTAGGCTAATTATAATAAGTTTCTTAATTTCTATTTTAAATTGTACATTGTATTGTTATTTTTTACTGCTGCCTGTACACCGCCCTGAGTCCTTCGGGAGAAGGGCGGTATAAAAATCAAATAAATAAATAAATAAATAAATAAATAAACAAGCGTCCCCTCAGATTCTCCCCAGTCCTGAGATTATATTTACACCTCAGCAAAAGCTTCTTTGCTTTGAAATGGCCGGGAGACAAATGAATGAATATGAACAATGAATATGAACAATTCATCAGTGGGAATAACTTGCCACCAGAAGTTGTGGATGCTCCAACACTGGAAGTTTTTAAGAAGAGGTTGGATAACCATTTGTCTGAAGTGGTGTAGGGTTTCCTGCCTAAGCAGGGGGTTGGACTAGAACAGGGGTCTGCAACCTTAAACACTCGAAGAGCCATTTGGATCCGTTTCTCACAGAAAAGAAAACACTGGGAACCACAAAACATAGGTGGGCGTGACCAACTCGATGTCACTTACCAGTCACATGACCCCCCCTAGCCACGCCTACCCAGCCGGTCATTAGGGCAAAGAGCTGGTTGTTAAAAAACACCGGGAACCACAAAACCCTTTTGACATCTCTCTCTCCCTTCCCCCCACCCCGAATCTCTCTCTCTCTCTCTCTCTCTCTCTCTCTGTGTGTATCTCTCTGTCTTTGCCACGGCTGCTTCTCCATCCCCCCGCCATCACCCTTACTTTCTCAAGCCGGGCGAGGAGTGACTGGGATGGGAGGGTGAGGGGTCACTCCAACAGGGAGCCACAGCAGAGGACCCAAAAAGCCGCATGCGGCTCTGGAGCCACAGGTTGCTGACACCCAAACTAGAAGACCTAGCCTGAATAGGTGGCTCAGTGGCTAAGATATTGCGCTTGTCGATCAGAAAGGTTGGCAGTTTGAATCCCTAGTACAGGTTTCCTGTGTGAGCAGGGGGTTGGACTAGATGACCTCCAAGTTCCCTTCCAACTCTGTTACTGTTACCTCCAAGGTCCCTTTCAACTCTGTTATACTATTCTAACAGATGTTAAAGAATTGCAGCATCACAGAATAATAATAGGAGTGGAAGGGACCTTGGAGGTCTTCTAGTCCAACCCCTTACCTATTGCAGATCTCATATCATTCTAGACTTTAATTTGGGCTTGATGGGATGGGTACACGTGATCATAGAAACAATAACTGACCGTATCTTATAAGAGCAAAGAATGTGATAAGACCAGGGGTGAAATCTACTTACCTTCCTTACCGGTTCAGAAGTGCATGCGCTGCGTGCATGCACAGAAGGAAAAAAACACATGACTTCCTGGTTAAAGCCAGGAAGTGATGACACCCGGATGGGTAGGCGGAGCTTTGCTCCGCCAATGCTACCGTATCGCCGAACCACCGGCCATGATCGTTACCGGATTGCATGATCTGGTCTGATCTGGGAGCATTTCACCCCTGGAAAAGACCTATAAATACAGGTAGTTCTTGATTTACAATCCTTCATTTAGTGACCAAAATTACAACAGCAGCGAAAAAAGTGACTTATGACCGGTTCTATGAGTGTTGCAGTTGTCCCACGGCCAAAAAGTGGGTGTTTGGAAACTGGCCTGTAGTTACTACGGTCGCGGTGTCTCGGGGAGTCACTTAATCGCCATTTGCGACCAACACATGATTTGTGACCAACACGTAACCGAATAAGCGGCAAGCATCTCTGACAAAGAAGCCCAACCCAAAATGGCTTGGTTCCAGTTCTGTTATCCGGTCAGGATATGTCTTTTTCCACTGAAGGCCTCTGTGCTATTCAGAAGCTTACCGAAGTATTAAAAGTTTAAACTTTTACCCTGGGAAAGACGGCGGGTAGAAAGGACAGGGTTGTTGAAGGAGGCTGAATATGGTAGGACAAAGAGGCTAAGAAATAAGATGCCGAGATAAACAGCACACAGATTTTTCTCTTTCATGTGCTTAATTAAGAAATGCCAAATGACTTGAATGCAGCCTTTGTACTGCAAATTAAATGTCCTTCTCTACAAATTAAAAAATTCTCCGCTTCTACGTTACGGGCTGCTTTTCCCGATGAAAATTTTCGAAGTGCTTCATGGAAGTCAAGCTAGAAAGAGGAAATCCCAGTTAGGAAGTTCTGACTGTGGAAAAGACCACTTTGGGCAGTAGTGCCCGTAGTGGATCCTGGGGGAAATGGACAGGAGAGAAAAAAGGAAAGAAATGAAAATGAAAGTAGAATGATAGGAAGGAACAAAAAGAAGAGCTCTGTCTGGAAAAAGGTTTAGAACGCAGCTTTGGTGTATGTGGTTTATATCTATCAATGTTTGGAGATAGTCCTCGACTTATAACCATTCCTTTAGTGACCACTCAAAGTTACAAAAAGTGACTTACGACTAGTTTGAAGACTTACAAAGTCTTCAAAGTGTCTTCAAAGCTGTCGAAGTGCTGTCCCGGTGCCTGGAAGCCGTACGGGTCTGGATGGGGAGAAACAGACTCAAGCTCAATCCCTCCAAGACGGAGTGGCTGTGGATGCCGGCACCCCGGTACAGCCAGCTGCAACCGCAGCTGACTGTTGGGGGCGAGTTATTGGCCCAATGGAAAGGGTGCGCAACTTGGGTGTCCTCCTGGATGGACGGCTGTCGTTTGAAGATCATCTGGCGGCCGTCTCCAGGAGGGCCTTTTACCAAATTCGCTTGGTTTGCCAGTTGCGCCCCTTCCTTGACCGGGATGCCTTATGCACGGTCACTCACGCTCTTGTCACTTCTCGTTTGGATTATTGCAATGCTCTCTACATGGGGCTGCCCTTGAAGTGCACCCGGAGGCTTCAGCTAGTTCAGAATGCAGCTGCGTGGGTAATAGTGGGAGCCACTCATTGCTCCCATGTAACACCACTCCTGCGCAGTCTGCACTGGCTTCCTGTGGTCTTTTGAGTGCGCTTTAAGATTTTGGTTACCATCTTTAAAGCGCTCCATGGCTTAGGGCCCGGGTACTTACGGGACCGCCTGCTGTTACCTTATGCCTCCCACCGACCCGTACGCTCACACAGAGAGGGTCTTCTCAGGGTGCCGTCTGCCAAACAATGTCGGTTGGCGGCCCCCAGGGGTAGGGCCTTCTCTGTTGGAGCTCCTACTCTTTGGAACGAACTTCCCCCGGTTTACGCCAATTGCCTGATCTTCGGACCTTTCGCCGTGAGCTGAAAACGCATTTATTTATTCAAGCGGGACTGGCTTAAAAGTTTTATTAAATTTTAATTGGGGTTTTTTATGAATTTTAGGGTTTTAAATTGTTCTAAATTTCGGCCATTTATGTAATATGCTTCGTTTTAAGTTTTTGTTTTAATGTGTATATTGTGGGGTTTTTATTATTTGGCTGTACACCGCCCTGAGTCCTTCGGGAGAAGGGCGGTATAAAAATCTAATAAAATAAATAAATAAATAAATTACGATTGTCGCAGCATCCATCCCCATGATCACCTAGTCAAAATTTGGGCGCCTGGCTACTGGCAGATATTTATGGCAACTGCACTGTCCCAGGGTCCTGTGGTCACCATTTGTAACCTTCCCAGCTGGCTTCCAACAAGCAAAGTGGGGAATGGGGGAAGCTAGATTCGTTTAACGACCATATAATTTATTTAACAACTGCAGTGATTTGCTTAACAGCTGTGGCAAAAAAAAAAAAAAAAGGTCATAAAATGGGGCAAAACTCACTTAAAAATGGTGCCTTACTTACCAATGGGGCTCAATTGGGATCATAAGTTGAGGTCTATCTGTACAGGGCTAGAAATTAAAACTGATAAATTTTAAAATATTAATTTATTTGACTTCATAGACCACAGATATGCCCAGACCATACTTTGAGAACATTGGTTTAGAGAAGATAAGGTTGAATTTTCAAGCGTGTAAATAAAAAGTACAGTAGATGTAAGGAAAAAGGATGTGCAAGATATTTGGATCAAAGCAAACACGTTATATAAAGTAACACAGCAACGTATGGAATTAAGCTAATGGGAAATATTTGAAAAAAAAATATTGGTGGGATGATGGTGGCTGAATAAAATTCATATAAGAATATATCTCTTCCACTTGGGGAACAGTGAAAGATACAGCTAAATGCATATAAAGAGAAAGAGAACATAACGCACAGAACATAATTCAAAGTTATTGTTTTTTCAAATTAAAAAAATAGTTAAAAGAAAGAAAATGCAAAGCTACGTAGAAGAAAATAACAATTTATTTGGGAGATGGACGTAGAGGCCTCCAAGAGAATGGATGCAATAAAAAGGAAAACTGATGAAAGTATTTGGAATAGAACTGAAATGAGAGACTATCGGAAGGTGTATTGTGACAACAATAGTATAAATTGAAGAATGGAACCGAAATATATATATTATTAATGTTGGCGGTCAGGAAAAAGATGGGGAAAAGGGAGCCATCGATGTTTGAGAAAGTTGAAAAATAGTAAAGGTTGCAAATGTGTAGATGATGTCACTAGAGAGAGATGCTTAAAAGACGGAATTGTTTGATTACAGACTGGCTGTGTGATGCTTTTAACATGGGTGAAGGCTGCATATGTGCCTGATGAATGTAATAATTTTGTGATTGTTCCCCTGTATGAAGGTAAAGTAACAAGAGAGAATGCTGTAACTACAGGGAGGTTAGTTTGTTATTTGTTGTTGTTAGTTGCGACCTATCGCGACCCCATGAACAACGTTCCTCCAGGCCTTCCTATCTTCCACCATTCTCTGGAGTCCATCTAAGCTCATGCCTACTGCTTCAGTGACTCCATCCAGCCACCTCGTTCTCTGTCGTCCCCTTCTTCTTTTGCCCTCAATCTTTCCCAGCATTAGGCTCTTTTCCAGTGAGTCCTTCCTTCTCATTAGGTGGCCAAAGTATTTGAGCTTCATCTTCAGGATCTGGCCTTCTAGAGAACAGTCAGGGTTGATTTCCTCTAGGACTGACTTGTTTGTTCGCCTTCCAGTCCAACGGACTCTCAGGAGTCTTCTCCAGCACCAGAGTTTAAAGGCCTCAATTCTTTGGCGCTCAGCCTTCCTTATGGTCCAACTTTCACAGCCATACATTGCAACTGGGAAAACCGTAGCCTTGACTATAGTCACTTTTGTTGGCAGGGTCATGTCTCTGCTTTTTAGTATGCTGTCTAGATTTGCCATAGTTTTCCTCAGGGTTGGCAAAAGTCTAGTTATATATATAATATATATAACAACAGAGTTGGAAGGGACCTTGGAGGCCTTCTAGTCCAATCCCCCGCCCAGGCAGGAAACCCTACACCATCTCAGTCAGATGGTTATCCAACATTTTCTTAAAAATTTCCAGTGTTGGAGCATTCACAACTTCTGCAGGCAAGTCGTTCCACTTATTAATTGTTCTAACTGTCAGGAAATTTCTCCTTAGTTCTAAGTTGCTTCTTTCTTTGATCAGTTTCCACCCATTGCGTTGAAAGGGGTATTACTAAGGTGACCAACTTTTTTACAATGAGAAGGAGGACACAAATAAATTGAAGAAAAAAAATCATAAATAAAAGAAACATTTTATTCATTGCAACAATAATACAGAATACATTATAATATGATAAATGCATAATAAAAAACATTTGTAACAATAACGTTTTATATTGTAATTATGCTTAAATGCCTATTAATTATTATTTAAATGAGTACTTTTCCATTGAATGAACATTTTTTGTCAATGTATCATCATCTAACAATATATTGGAAATATCTGAACAAGAAATATCCTTCATATTGAATTTTACGGCAAGTGCTGCAGCTAGAATATCAACATTCAATCTCGATTTCGCACTTTTCCAAAAATCATTAGCAATTGAATAAGTAAAATTAATTATTAAAACTGAAACAATAACATAAGCGAATAAACTTGTAAATAAAATTACACATATTTGGAAATTATTAAATAGATAATGAATTAATAAAACGTGAATTATTGTGCTCACCTGTGTATAATTGAATATTTACTGAGAAAGAAGTGAGTCTAATGCGTGCGTGTGTGCCGTGTTTCGGTAAGAAGTAAACAAAGCCACTTGCTCATGGCGCACTCTCTTAAAACTATTATCCTGTGCAGAGCGAATTCGCCTTATAATCGCATTTCGCCGCACTGTACCGAGCGTTGACGAATTGTCATGTCAAGCACAAATACATCACATCACACACAACGGATTGGATCGGCATCAGTCGAATACAGAGATTTACAGATTAGTCTTCAAATATCGAAAAGGAGGACATGTAGGAGGGCACTTTTCGAGAGAGGACAGAACTTACAAAAGAAGAACTGTCCTCCCTAAAGGAGGACGATTGGTCACCTTAGTATTACATGTGAAGAACGATTGCACAAATTGGGTTCGTCTAATCTAGTGACAAGAAGGACTAGGGGTGACATGATAGCAGTCTTGCAATATCTAAGGGGCTGCCACAAAGATGAAGGGGTCAAGCTATTCTCCAAAGCACCTGAAGGCAGGACGAGAAACAATGGATGGAAACTAAACAATGAGAGAAGCAACCTAGAACTACAGAGAAATTTCGTAAAAGTGGAACAGCTTGCCTTCAGAAATTGTGGCTGCTCCAAAACTGGACATTTTTAAGAAGAGATTTGGGTTGGTATAAAGACTCCTGCCTTGGGCAGTGGGGTTGGACTAAAAGCTCTTCGATGTCCCTTCCAGCCCTATGATTCTATGAAAGGGGAATAGATCAGAGGTGGATTTCAGCAGGTTCTGACCAGTTCTGGAAAACCGGTAGCAGAAATTCTGAGTAGTTCGGAGAACTGGTAAATACCACCTCTGACTGGTCCCGCCCCGAACTATTCTCTGCCTTCCGAGTCCCAGCTGATCAGGAGGAAATTGAGATTTTGCAGTATCCTTCCCCTGGAGTGGGGTGGGAATGGAGATTTTACAGTATCCTTCCCCTGCCATGCCCACCAAGCCACGCCCACCAAGCCATGCCACACCCACCAAGCTACATCCACAGAACCGGTAGTAAAAATTTTTGAAACCTACTACTGGAATAGATGTAATATAATATATGTTATAAGCAATTACAAAAGAACCCATAACAAAACAGCAGAAGAGCCCAGAGAAAAACAAGATCAAACCAAGATCTTGCAGAGAAAAGATTGACTTAGCCTTCAGGGATAAGGCCAGGGGTGGGCTGCTGGGGGTTCACAGGAGTTCAGGAGAACCTCTAGATAAGATTTTGTCCAGTTCGGAAAACCCCTAAATCCCAGTCCTGGCCGGCCCACCCCTCCCCTCCCCTCCCAGAAGTCCCCACGCAGCCCGTTTTAGATGCAAGTAAGTGCAGCACGTGCACAGAGGCTTGGAAGGGCGAAAAACGGGCCCGTTTCCAGCCTCCAGAGGGCCTCCAGAGTCTGGGGAGGCCATTTTTGCCCTCCTGGAGGCTCAAGGAAAGCCTCCAGAACCTGGGGAGGGCAAAAAGCCCCCCCTCCACAGTGCAGGAAGCTGACTAGGCCACGCCCACCATACCACACCCACTCAGCAACCAGGAAGAGAACCCCTTGCTAAAATGTTTGAAGCCCACCCCTGGATAGAGCCCTGGCTTTAACATGGGTATGATAAACACTTTTTCTCAAAGTTACTTTAAAATGAGATATGCTTCATGCCACGAGACTGCAAAAATTAGAAATGTTGCCTGCTTAACTCTAGGTCTTTTGACAAACCCTACCTGTGTGAACAGATAGTTTTAAAGCAATTCAACAAAATGAATTATCCTTGGGCAAAAAGACATGGACAACGGAGGCCTGCTCCGTTTCTTCCTCACCTTAACCCTGCAAAAAAATTAGGCATGAGCTCCAGTTCAGACCCATCACCGCATTTTAATCATCCTGGAACCTCTTAAGAAGGATGGAGCATGGAGTACTGGTAGTCGTAAGTTAATCTCTAGAGGCAATCAAGCTACAGGGGACCAATTTTCCTGGAAGTTTCCATAAATGTAAGCCAGACTCATGTGTATTTATGATGCTGAAAACTTAGCATAATAAAACACTTATTGATTATGGATGCGCCACTCAGCAGAATCAACAATGTGCCGAAGATAAATGAATGCTATGTTTAAAATGTAACACATTAAGCATAATGGGTTTTGTGAAATGGATTCCCAAGCTAGAGACTATAGAAGATGTTCAGGTTTCTGGATCAGCTTTACTTCACGGAATTGTGGAGGGGCAGATAATTTAATTCTCTGTTTTTAAGAAATTCTACAGATAAGGATAGTCACAGTAAGACAGATAATGGGGGCATTTTTGACAGAGAATGCCATTTAAGGAAATGAGGGCTTTCTCCAGTATTAATTCCTAGGCTTCAGCAAATACACCATCCATTAATTTTTCTATAAGATGTGGAAAAATAAAGGCAGTATTAAGTATCCTTCCCAGAATATCAGAGGGACAGAAACCAAGATGCCTTTCAAATACGGCAATGTTTCTTCACCATGGCCGCTTAAAGAAGTATAGATATCAACCTGTGGCCTTTCGGGTGCGCTTCAAGGTTTTGGTAATTATCTTTAAAGCGCTCCATGGCATTGGGCCGGGTTACTTACGGGACCGTCTGCTGCTACCGAATACCTCTCACCGACCTATACGCTCTCACAGGGAGGGACTCCTCAGGGTACCGTCAGCCAGGCAGTGCCAGCTGGCGGCGCCCAGGGGAAGGGCCTTTTCTGTGGGGGCTCCCACCCTCTGGAACGAACTTCCCCCAGGACTTCGCCAACTTCCTGACCTTCGAACCTTTCACCGCGAGCTTAAGACACATCTGTTCATTTGCGCAGGACTGGACTAGAATTTTTAAATTTTAAATTTGGTTTTAATTAGGTTTTATTATTTTATTGGGATTTTAATATTCGGCCGTATTTAATAAGTTTTTTAAATTGTGGTTTTAACTTGTATTTATCTATGTGTATATTTTACTTGGCTGTAAACCGCCCTGAGTCCGTTGGGAGATAGGGCGGTATAAAAATACGATAAATAAATAAATAAAAATAAATAAATAACTCCCAGAATTCCTTGACCGACTGGGGAATTCTGGGAGTTGAAGTCCGCACCTCTGAAAGCCACTAAGGTTGAGAAGCACTGCAGTAGAGAATCAAGGAGTTATCTACTCAGGGTTCTCTTGCAAAGATTTCCTCCCAGAAGGGGTGGAGCCAGGGGTGAAATCCTACTGGTTCGCTCCGGTTCAAGTGAACCGGTAGTGATAAAAACTACCAGTTCAGGAAAACCGGTAGTAAAAAAAAAGCTACTGGTAGTAAAAAAAAAGCTACCTCCCAACCAGTATTTCAGACAATCAGCTGTGGCGTGGGATTTAGCTTTTTTAGAAAGCAGGAAATCCTGCTTTCTAGCGAAGCTAAATCACGCGCCACAGCTGATCCTCCTCCCCCCCGCTTCTCCTTACCTTCCCAAGCCTCCTTTTGGTGCGCACTGCGCATGCGTACACAGCGCATGTTTGGCACACAGAATGCATGCACACGCAGCGCATGTTTGGCACGCAGCACACACGTGCACGCAGCGCATGTTTGGCATGCAGCACGCATGCGCGGCCAGTGAACCGGTAGCAAAGCGGTTTGAATTTCATCACTGGGTGGAGCTCTATGGAAAATTTGTCCAGTTCCCTCAGTGATGTGTGATGATAGTTTAAAAAAGAAAGAAGTGTCCTTTAATCCAGGGATTCCCAACCTTTGGGCCACGGCCCAGTACTGGGCTGCAGCCCATTCGGAACTGGGCTGTGCAAGCAGCAGACGAGTGCTTGTAGCTCCATTTGCACGGGCAGCAGGTATGCATACCCACTGCTTTTGTAAATGGAGTTGCATGCGCACAAATGTGTGCAAAGAACACTCTGCTTGCACAGAACCATCCCCGCTCCCTCCCCTGCTGGTCCACAAAGCTGGAAAGTTTGGAGAGGCCTGTTTTAATGTCCTGCCAAACCTAGCCTCAATTTACTGAACATACTCAAAGTCTGCATGCAAGCGAAGTAATAATTCCAAGAAAGGAATTGCACCAGGGGCCTCTGGTGGCTCAACAGACTAAAGCAGTCTGTTATTAACACAGCTGCTTGCAATTACTGCAAGTTCAAGTCCCACCAAGCCCAAGGTTGACTCAGCCTTCCATCCTTTATAAGGTAGGTAAAATGAGGACCCAGATTGTTGGGGGCAATAAAAGTTGACTTTGTATATAATATGCAAATGGATGAAGACTATTGCTTAACACAATGTAAGCCGCCCTGAGTCTTCAGAGAAGGGCGGGATATAAATTCAAATTTAAAAAAAATGAATCTTTTAAGGGCAGCTTTCCTGAACCCAGTGCCCTGCGGATGTTCTGAATTATAATTACCCACAACTCCAGAGTTTTAGAGGCTGCAAGAAACGACTGGCTTTAAACTGAAATAGATTGGAGACCTTAAGTAGCTAACTAATGGGATCATCTACCAAATTTCAAGGTTTTCTCAGCTAAAGAACTAGTATTCCTTTAGAACAGGGGTGTCAAACTCAAGGCCCGTGGACTGGATCCAGCCCGCAGGGTGCTTAGATCTGGCCCATGCCACCCCCGTCCCCCCCCCCCGGCAACAGTGAAGGACTGGCCCAAGGTGCCTATGCCAGCAAAAACAGAGATCGGGAGGGTCGCACGCGGCTCCTCCCAAGCTCCGTTTTCGCTGGCAGAGGTTGCAGGAGGCCGTCGCAGCCGAAAAGGGAAGCTCGGGAGCCCGTTTTCACTGGCAGAGTGCTCAGGCTGCCATAGGCACCCCTGACATGAGTGACGTCAAGGGGGCCATACCCAACCCACTCTGCCCTCCCCACCCCCCACGAGGTCAAACACAACCCTGATGCGTCCCTCGATGACATCGAGTTTGACACCCCTGCTGTAGAACGTACCAAGGACATTTCAAAAGGTGGGGTTTGGTTTACGTTTTTGAGCAGGTAAGAATTCTCACGCCAAAATGTAAGTTAGTTGTGTCAGAGCGCTCTGTCTTAAAAGAGGAAGAAAAAGAAATGGGAAACTAGGATTCTGGTGTTTCGTACAGAATTCTCAATCCTGAGACTTTGAAGCCTAAGATTTTTTTTGTACTCCCCCCCCTCCCCATATCTCTTTTCCTGCGCTATACGTTCCCCCCTTCAAGTTGTAAAACCCAAGGGTGATGCAGGAACAGCGAAGGTAGAAAAGTGCTGATCGCTCCATCCCACCTTCTCCTTTCCAAAACAGTGACCTACTTTCATTTTGCATATGGGAGAGACAAACTGCACAGCTAGCAACTCTGCTGTCTTCAAATAGTCATTGAAGTAGCAATCAAAACTTCCTTGAGTTCCGTGTCGCTGCAGACAAGCTAAGTCCGCCAGGAGATCTTGACCTCGGTACCTTCTTTTGTCTCCTTCCTCTTTGCCCAACATAGAGCTGCTGAACCTGAGGCCGCTACCTTCTCGGTTAAGTTCTTGCTGATTCTCATCTTTTCCATACATTTAACAGCCCTTCCTACTGATATTGCCCAGCGTGATGGATTGTAGTTCCCCTGGAGAACATCTGTTTGGAGCAGCCTCCATTAACCTAGTAAAAGTGATCATCTAGACGATTTTAGATACTGTCTGTCTTAATTTAGGACAAAAGCAAATAACCCGCTATGACTTTGAGAAGTTTTGCTGTGCAGCAGAGGATTTTTTTTCTGGGTAAGCCCATTTTCTCATCAAGGGTTTTTAGCTTGACTTTTTAAGTCACCGCTGTGTTAATGCTGCAGCCTGGAGAGACACATGGCATAGCCAAGGCCAGAGGCAGGGCAGAGGGGAGGAGGGAAAAGTAAAGCCACTAATGCAATCACACTTACTTGTTGACTAGCAGGAAGTTCCCAATCAAGCTCAGGACCGAAGGCACAGTGGAAGCCACAGAAATGTAGCTTTCAAAGAAATTCTAGGAGGGGAAAGAAAAAAAAAAGCATCAAAACAGAGTTTTAGAAACCGCACTACAAAAGGGACAGAGACGTGAGTGACCCAGCGGCCTAATGGATAAGGCATCAGCCTCTGGAGCTGGGGACTGTGGGTTCAAGTCCCTCTGGGTCGTTCGTTGGTCTTGTGCCATTTGTCCAGAATGATACCGGGTCTCCTGCTTCAGCAGGAGGTTGGCTTAGAAGACCCCCAAGGTTCCTTCCAAATCTGTTGTTCTGTTATGACCTCTCCCCAGATCTCTCCATCACAAACCAAAGCCACTGAGATCCTGGGACCCATGATCACATTTTCATGGCATTTCGAAACTCACAAGGCTGCAGGGGTTGCACAACGATCAAACCACCAGCCTTAACGTGCTACTTCCAAGTAACTATTAATAGGCAGTTGGGTAGTCTATCAATCATGTGAGTATCTACAACACAAATGAAAAAAAAGAGAACTTCTCACTCCCGGGACCAGTAATGCACATCCTAGCATGTGATCTACAATGGTGATCTACAGATGGGGGGAAATTTTTTTTGCTAATGACCAGAGAAGCCTCATACATTGGGATTGGCTTCTGAACCTGTATTCAGAGCTATATTCTCTTACCGAATCAAACATCGAAATCACAGACAGTGGTTAATGTGAATAATTCAATGCTTTTAAGACTCTCAGAGGCAAACTTTCTCTTTATTTACTGAGGAAATACGCAGGAATGTCTTTTGTTTTTGTGAATTTCATTACAGATGTGTCCACTTGATTATCATGAAGATTATATTGTGTTGAGGAGGGTGTATAACCCTTCTCACTAAAGCCATGATACCCTTGAAAAAGTCCCCTTCTGTGGGGACTTTCTGTGCATTACCAGAAGGTAAAGCTACCTGGAGTGACTGAGATTGGGTGACCTAGAAATTGTATGTATGTACATATGTATGAATGAATGAATGAATGAATATCCCCTTCAAACTGAGCTCCAATCTTGACGATAATGGGGAGTCAACTTCCCGTCTCCAATGGCTGCAAATTTCAATAACATTTGGGTCTTTTGCAACAGAAAAGGGTGAAAGAAAAAGCAACAGATAGACTTCTTCAAACTTTGAATACTGTTTCAGGGATCAAGGACAATTGCTGTCCAACAATCAATTCTAATCTTACATGTAATACATACATGCATAACAAACAAACAAACAAACAAACATACGAGAGAGAGAGAGAGAGAGAGAGAGAGAGAGAGAGAGAGAGAGAGAGAGAGAGAGAGAAGGGGAAAAAATCCCTTTGGTTCAATGTGATCTTTAATAAAATTATTAGGAAAAACGTTATGTACTTCTCTCATACAAATTAAACTGAATATGGCTGCCGGTCACTATTTATAAGTCATTCAATTCTAGCAGGACTAAGAGAAGGCTGAAACTCACCAAAACTATTCTGCTTATACCTACCATCATCTGTGGCAGCATTTTGAAGTATGCTGGACATCTGGTTATAAAACATTTCCTTCTTTTGTTAAACCTAGGGATCTTTTCAAGGATTGTGGAAAGCTCCATTTCTTCATGCCTTCGGTATCTTACAGATCGGTGTTTCCTCAACCTTGGCAACTTTAAGATGTATGGACTTCAACTCCCAGCATAGCTGGTTGGAGGAAGCTGGGAGCTGACGTCCATACTTCTTACAAGTCAGTAAGATTGAGAAACACTTTCACAGATCACTAACATTGGCACATTATGATTCAGGAAGCTCAGGAAATACTTTTATGTCCCCTGACTAATTTATCGAATGGGAAGCCTAAACACCAAGAGAGGTGTCCCAAACCATGTTGGTTAATTCCCCCAGACTCCCCTTCATTCATTTAGAACAGGGGCAGGGGTGAAATGCTCCCGGTTTGGACCGGATCAGGCGATCCGGTAGTGATGGGGGGGTAGTTTGGAGAACCAGTAGCAAAAATCCCTGCCCACCCCTGTCCATGCCCAATGAATCGCCTACTTGCCTACTTGGCAGCTTGCTGCTTTTTTCGGCCTCGCTCGCTTTTCCTGCCTTGCTTCGGGAGCTGCAATCAATTACATCAGCTAGCAACTTAATCTGCCTGCCTTGTCCCTTGAATTGGGTAAGTAACTGGGGATTTTTTTTTGGGGGGGGGAGTTTAAAAAAATAGTTAATTGGTTTTTTTTAAGGAGTTTTATTATTTTGTTTTAGACACAGCAATTTAAAGTTAAGGAAGTTTTACATTTAGCTGCTTTTATTTAAAAATATAAATGAAATAAAATAAAATAATAAAATATTTGTGCAACTTTCTGAGATTTGGTGTGTTTCTGTAGCGTTTGACTCTAACTGTACAAACACATAAAATCCCACAAAGCTGTATGTGGCATTTTGTGTGTGTGTGAGAGTCAGTTGTGTAGTGTTGTGTTGTGTGTGTGTAAAGTGTGAAAGTTGGTTTTTGAGCTTTTTGTGGCTGTGTGAGGTTCCTGCTTGTTGCAGGGACCATTTTGTGTGAAGTGCAGCTGCTTTTACATTGTGTGCTAAGTCAGTTGTGTTGTGTTGTGTGTGTGTAAAATGTGAAAGTGGGTTTTTGGTACCTCTTATTGTTTTATTTATTGTTATTGGCCATGCCCACCCGGTCACCTGACCACCAAGCCACGCCCACCAATTAAGCCACGCCCACAGAATCAATAGGGAAAATTTTTAGATTTCACCCCTGGACAGTCTGGGGGCCGGATCTGGCCCGTGGGGTGCTTAGATCTGACTTGCGGGGCTGCCTGGAAACAATGAAGGGTCGGCCCACGGTATCTCTGCCAGTGAAAACGGAGCTCAGGAGCCTGTTTTCGCTGGCAAAGCGTTCGGGCCACCATAGTTATCCCCGACACGAGTTATGTTGAGCTGGCTACGCCCCTCCCCTGTACCCCCCCTACCCCGCTGCCTACGGTCAAACACAACCCTGATGCATCCCTGAATGAAATCGAATTTGACACCCCTGGTTTAGAAGAACAAGAACATGCAAAATCCTGATGTGTGAAAAGTCTGCTTGGGAAAATTGCGACGAAGCCGGCTCAGTCAGCTTTCCCTGAGGAAAAAAAAAAAAGCTCTCGCATCCAACTCCACCCTAATCAATTTAATCCAAACTATTTTAAGGATAGGGGGATGGAATGGCCTGTTAGTACCTCGCGGCTCCTTCACCCAAACCAAACGATATTTCTCTAAAGGTACTGGACATTTAAGTGCTCCTGTGTTTATTATGTTCCCCGAAAAGCAAAGACCGTCAGCTTCTGGGGAAAGCCAGCCTTGTCCTGCCCAGATGCTGTGGCAAAGTAAAATTTTTAGTCAGCTTAAATTCAACAGCAGAGGCATCTCTAGGCTCCTGCTGAGCTTAAAAAAAAAAAAAAAAGGATCTGAAGCCCTGGGTGACGAAGCAAGCACCGGAGCGTTACCCGGATCACACGGCATGAAATTAGCAGTGGCAAGCAGGTTGGAGACAGGAATACCTCACGGTTGTAAGCTTATCTGCAGATAGCCAAGTTCAGAATCCTACTTCTAATGACTCTGTCCAAGGCCCATGAACTCTTCCCTTTCTCTGGTGCTGCCCAGCCAGCTCCAAACCTAGCTGAAAAAATGGGAGATTTCCACTGCTAGGAAAACCATCAGCTGCTGAAATTCACCATTCAGGTTGACCTGACTTCCTGAACTGGTCGTTCAGCGTTTACCTGGCTTCAAAAGAGAACGTTAGAACAAATGAACGGATAAATACCAAGATGTCTGTTTGTCTATAAAATAGACAAAACGAGAGAGAGAGAGAGAGACGATAAGAATCGCAGCACACAAGACTGCATTTTTTTTTTTAAAAAAGGAATTAGTTACAGCTTAATTGGTTTATCCACATTTCCAATTAATGAAAACCATTCAGAAACATCATCGGATGTAAGAAATATTAAGATTTGCGGGAGCACAACTGACTAGATCTTTCTAGCCATGAAAAAAAAAATCTACAGTAGTTGTCTCGACAATACAATAATTCAAAAGCTAGCTTTGGATCTCTAAAGCCACAAATCGGTTTTGCACAATCTGGGAATTCCACGGAGTGATTCCGATACTTATAGAAATGTAAACCCCCAAAATTTAGAATATTGCAAATCAGGGTTCAGGAGAACTGAAGGAATGCCTGATATCTTAAAAGATTACCAAGTTCTTCATTGGAAACGCTTGTCTGTGTAACCCCATCTTCAGAAATACGTTTAAGACATTCTCACAGTTCAGTCCTAGCAGGCAGCCAACACTTCAGAACCAAAAGAAAACATGCTTTCAGCCCCCTCACAGGGTTATTGTTTGAGGAAAATAGGAGGAAGAAGGAGTATCATGTATGTTTGCTGCCCTGAGTTACTTCTAAAACGGGTGAAATCCAGCAGGTTCTGGAGAACTGGTAGCGGAAATTTTGAGCAGTTCGGAGAACCAGCAAATACCACCTCTGGCTGGCACCAGAGTGGGGTAGGAATGGAGATTTTGCAATATCCTTCTCCCTGGAGTGGGGTGGGAATGGAGATTTTGCAGTATCCTTCCCCTGCCACGCCCACCAAGCCACACCACGCCCACCAAGCCACGCCCACAGTAGTAAAAAAAAATGAATTTTACCACTGTTCTAAAAGTAATAAAGGTAGGATAAAAAAATAATAAAATCATTATATTATATTACATTATCTTACATTATAATTATATGATAATGTTATATTAAAATGGCAGGAGAGGTTTACTTCAAGTTAAGCAAACTGTCCAAGAAGAAAGGCATGCATTGGATAATTATATAAGACAGCCAGGAACAAGCACTGATGCGAATTAAATTGGACTTTACTGAATGTATAGGAACCAAAACACAAATATAGAAATAATGTAGTAAAAACAAGAACCGCATGCCAGAAAGAAAAAGCATTACGCGGTCAATGTCTACAAGAGATCAAAAGGAAAGTGGATAAAGATAAAATTGGCAACCATTTATAACTGGAACATTAAAAAAAACAAAGCAAGAAGGCTTGACTGAGGCTGTTCAAGAGCAAGCTATTCAAACGAACGCAATCAAGGCCAGAATTGAAAAATTGTCAAATGATTCAAAGTGCAGATTGCGCAGAGGCAGGAGGAACAATGGATTATACGCTCAGTTGGTGCAAGAAGATAATATAACCGCACAACAGTCACCAAAACGATAATCTGACCATGGAAGATCTGTAAAAATGTGCAAGTAATGAACAATTGGTGAGAAAATAGAGTTGAAAAAGTAGAAATGAGAAAATTAAAATATTCTGGGATTTCCAAATACTAGCTGATAAAGTCTTGACTCATAACACCCAAGATTTAACTGTGGTTGAAAAGGAGAATATGTGGATTATATTGATGTAGCAATACCAGGGGATAATAGAACAATAGCAATACCAGGGGATAAGACGAAGAACTGCAGAAGATTGCAAAGTATCTAAATTTGAAAATCGAAGGTGAAAGATTATGGGAAAAACCAGGTGTGACAGTCCCAGTGGTTACAGGCACATTGAATGGCATACCAATTTTTGGGAGGGACAGAACTGTCCAAAATCTGTGCTTTGACAATGTTTCCATCTGTAAATTGCAAAAGGCTACACTGCTTGGATCCACACATAGACTATGCCAATATTATATGACATTCTAGATTCTTGGGAAGAACTTGATGTGTATGAAGGCCAATACCAGCTAAAGAACTGACTTCACAGTTGCTAAATAATAATAATAGTAATAACTACAACAACAACAACAAAAACACCAACTAATGCCATGAAAGCAAAGATACAAAAATCCACTGACAATCCAAACTGCCGACTTTGCAATGACTAAGTCAAAACTGTTTCACATTTAATATGTGAATGCAGCAAAATCGCACAAACTGATTACAAAGCTAGACATGATCGAGTTGATAAAATTAATCCTCTGGTCATTATGTAAAAAATACGACTTACCTATATCCAAAAAGTCATGGGAACATAAAGTGGAAAAAGTTATAGAAAATGAGAAAATGAAGATCTTGTGGGACTTTCGAATGCAGATGGATCATCGTTTGGAACACAGCACGCCAGATATCAGTTGTCAAAAACTGAACTGTACAATTTATTGATATCGCAGTACTAGGAAACGCCAGAGTCGAAGAAAAAGAACTGGAAAAATCATGAAATATCGCAACCTGGCCATAGAAACTACACGGCTATGGATGAAACATGTAACAGTGTTACATTGTCAGCGGGGCGCTTGGTACCATGTCCAAGAATTTTATAAGATACATCAACAAATTGCAGCTTCCTGCAATAACACCAGGAAAACTGCAAAAAACTTCGCTACTTGGAACATCATGCATCTTAAGAAGGTACTTGGTTGATACCTAGGACGCTGGCAGCAACCTATATCAACCATTAGCACCAATCAATGGTATTTGTGATGCCTTTTTGAATGTTCAGTTGACTGAGTTTCATATTTGGTGAATAAAGATAATAATAATGATAACTGATTGAGTTTCATGTTTAATGAATAAAGTAAATAATAATAATCTCACTTGCCTGCAGGCAGGAACTGGTGGGACCATAAAATAGAGAAATATAGAAAATAAAAAACTTAAATTGCTCTGGGATTTTAGAATTCAGACAGACAGGCACCTGCCACATAACACCATGGACTTAACAGTTGTCGATAAGAAAGACAAAAAAGTCTAGATAGTGGAGGCGGCAGTGCCTGGAGACAGCAGAATAGAAGAGAAAGAATTGGAAAAGATAACAAAATACAAAAACCTACAAATAGAAATAGAACGACTCTGGCAAAGGCAAGCAAGGGTAGTACCAATAGCAAAAGGCACCTTGGGTTCAATCCCAAAACAACTGGAGCACCACTTGAATATCATAGGCATTGACAAATTTGCCATCAGTCAATTGCAGAAGGCGGCTTTACTTGGAGCAGCTTCCATCCTGCAACGATATCTAGAACACCGTCAAACATCCAGATCTGCCTAACCCAGGTCCTCGGTAAGGTCTCGATAAATTGACGAAAATGCCAAACCCAGTCAGAACATCTGGCTGACTGTGCAATGATTAACAACAACGACAACAATGTCACTTTATCAGCTCTTAGGTCCTTGGTTAGGACTTAAACTGTTAAATTTTTACACCACTTCCAGACTGCGAATCGAATAGAAGATTAAGTCAATAATAGTAATAATAATATTAATAATTTTAAAAAAGAAAAAAGAAATAAGAGGTTGGTTTGATTAGGAGAATGTCCTGGATGGTTCCAAATAGCCAAAGCATTAGGGTGGTTTTTTTCCCAATCAGTGATTATTCTGTTCGGTGTTTGTTTGTTTTGTTGTTGTTGTTGTTGTTGTTTTGGTGGGGGGGGAAGAGAATGCTCTAAACCAAGGGTCTCCAACCTTGGTCCCTTCAAGACTTGTGGACTTCAACTCCCAGAGCTTTGCTGGCTGAGGGACTCTGGGAATTGAAGTCCACAAGTCTTAAAGAGACCAAGGTTGGAGACCCCTGCTCTAAACCAGGGTTGTCAAGCTCAATTTCATTGAGAGCTGCATCAGGGTTGTATTTGACCTCAGAGGGCCGGAGGGAGTGGGGGGGATGTATGGGCATGGCGGGCATGACATAGGACTCGTGTCAGGGACTCCTGTGGTGGCCAAGTGCTAAGGCAGGACTTCCCTGAGATCCACCCTCATTCTCGTTATAATCTCCTTCCTTCCTTCCTTTTCTTCCTTTCCCTTCCTTCTTCCTTCTCCTTTCTTCTTCCTTCCTCTCTTTCCTTATTTTTCCTTTCTTGCTCTTTTCCCATCTTTCCTTCCTTTTCTTTGTCTTTCCTCTTTCCCTTTCTCCTTTCCTGTGTCTTCTCGCATGCTCAAATGCAAAACGGGAAACATTTGTCCTTTTGTTTTATTTTTGTTTTGATAGCCTTCTGCTAGTGAAAACAAAGCCGGGGGGGCTGTGTGCGGCCCCCTGCACCCTATTATTGGCTGCAACAGTCTCCTGTAGCCCTCTGCTAGTGAAAGCAGAGCACAGGGGGCAGAAAATAGCAGGAGGCTTCAAGGTGTTGGTTACTATCTTTAAAGCGCTCCATGGCTTAGGGCTGGGTTACTTACGGGACCGCCTACTGCTACCGATTGCCTCCCACCGACCCGTGTGCTCTCACAGAGAGGGACTCCTCAGGGTGCCGTCCGCCAAACAATGTCGGCTGGCGGCCCCCAGGGGAAGGGCCTTCTCTGTGGGGGCTCTCACCCTCTGGAATGAACTTCCCCCAGGACTCCGTCAGCTGCCTGACCTTCAGACCTTCCGCTGCGAGTTGTAGACTTATCTATTTATTCGCACAGGACTGGCATAGAAATTTTTAGTAGTGTTTAGTATTTGGATCTAAATTTTATGGGGTTTTATGGTCTTAAATGGATTTTAATCTGGCCTTATATTTAATGTTTTTTAATTATTGTTTTATTGTGCACTTTCTACTGTTTTATTTGGCTGTGAACCACCCTGAGTCCTTCGGGAGAAGGGCAGTAAAGAAATCTAATAAAATAAATAAATAAATAAATAAATAAATAAATAAATAAATAAATAAATAAATAAATAGCCAAAAGTGGGCGCAAGGGGGCTGCGCGCAGCCCCCCAAGCTCCATTTTTGCTGGCCGAGGCACACGGGGCTGGTCCTTTGCTGTTTCCAGGCCAGGTCCACAGGCCAGATCTAAGCAGCCTGTGGGCCGGATTCAGCCCGTAGACCTTAAGTTTGACACCCCTGCTCTAAATTTTAATTCCTGGACTCACCGTGCAGTTGGACTATGTACAGAAAGCCTCTTTCATCTCTCTTTTTTTTTGGCCCTGTCAAATTAAGATGCAATTGGTTCTCTAGCCTTCAGTTCTAAGAGTGAATCACTTAAGGCATCAAATCCAGGCTGTTACGCTAATAACCTAAAAATAAAAGCTTCCATAATTGTATTGAGCTATTAATGCAAGCCGGTGCTTCTTGAAAATGTGGCTCAGGTCTTTTCAGCAAGCAGGCAGGCTCCTGGCTGTGCAATCAGCTTCGTATGTTGACATATACACACATTAAGACTCCTTTGCTGGCGTTTGATTTTGCTTGAACATAACCCTGGCAAGGCTTCATTAATATGTGTGTATAACCAGAGGTGAGCTGCTGCCCGTTCGGACCAGTTCGGGCGAACTGATAGTTCCAACCAGCAGCTGGGCCCACCCACCTGCCCAGGCGCTATCCCGTCCTATATAGTCAACGTGTTTTTGAAGCCGCGCACATGCGCGGAAGGCATGCTCACATTTTTGGTGCTGGGCAAACCGGTTGTTACCTTATGTGACGCCCATCTCTGTGTGTAATCACAGTTGAAATATTGAGAAATATTGAGAAATATTTAGGGACCCCAGTTTTCACTGTTCTTTAAGAAAAAAAACCCCAGACAATGATTGGGGAACTTCTAGCCACTTTGACAACTTGGATAGAATGAAGCATAAAGATAAGTTCTAGTGTAGAGGGGTTTTTAGAAGGGTAGTGATCCTGATCAGAAAATTGTATTTCAAAGTGAAAGGTTCGTAAGTGGTTCTCTTAGTAAGCAGAAAGCAATCCAATGACAAACAAAGCATGAAGCTTAAAACAGGGACTGTTTTCAATTCATCACAAGATAACCTAAATTTGGCATAGAGACACTTTGTTCTCAGAGATATGAAAATCATGCAATTTTGACTAATTCTGCTTTACTTTGCACTGAAAGCCACTGAAAACCATGGCATACTAAAAAGGTCCTTATTCCTATCTCATTATTAGAATTGGAGGCAAGACCTTCTGAAATTTTATTAGATAATCTCAACGTACTTCAACTCCTTATTTAGAATCCCAAGGTTTATGGACATCAATTTTGTTACATAGCAACAGATTACATAATATTTGCTTATTCATATTATAGAATATAATAATATAGGAGAGGATTGGGGAGATTCCCAATGCTAATCATTTGCATTTTGAGTCTTTTTTTCCCCCAGCACTCACTAGAAATGAAATGTATATTAGTGATACCTACAGTCCAGAGGTGGGTTTCAGCAGGTTTTGACCAGTTCTGGAGAACCGGTAGCGGAAATTTTGAGTAGTTCGGAGAACCGGTAAATACCACCTCTGACTGTCCCTGCCCCCCATCTATTCTCTGCCTCCTGAGTCCAGCTGATTTGAAGGAAATGGGGATTTTGCAGTAACCTTTCCCTGGAGTGGGGAGGGAATGGAGATTTTACAGTATCCTTCCCCTGCCATGCCCACCAAGCCATGCCATGCCATGCCATGCCACACCCACTAAGCCACGCCCACAGAACCGGTAGTAAAATAATTTGAAACCCACCACTGCTACAGTTTGAAGGTGGCACCTCCCAAAATTTCATCATGGTTACCATATTGAGGTGTAAACAATATACTTCTCTAGGCAACCCTACAAAGAGAGCTTATGCTGCCTTTTCAACAATTCTTTCCTGTAAATCACTTGGCAACTAGCATATATTATTTGTCCACTGCTCTTACATATTCTTACTGGCATATCGTCGTGACTCTCCTATATTGGGTACATGCAGTGGGAGCTACTATATTTGCGAAGACTCCTCACCCAGGTCTCTACATCAAGATGGAAAATATATAGGTTTCCAGATGTGACTGAATTACAACTCTCCGTGTGATAAAATTTGCAGCAAATTATAGTTTAGCAACAGCTGGATGGCAAAACTTCCTTATCCGTTCGAGATCGTGTGAGCAGCTTACACAATCACGGCAAGCTGCCTGCTACACAAGCTAGTCAATCTGGCGATTAATAAAAATGAACTGTAGTGCGGAGCCAAATAATACTTTCTCATTCTTCCCACTTACAGAATTGAACTTCAGGGTGAATGAGCAGGAATGTAGAGAAGCTGTTGTGTCTGCGCCCCTTGAGCCGGGGCCCCTGCCAGAAAGTGACTTCGAAAGTGAGGGGGAAGGGCCATCAGGACTTACCTCAGGAGCACCGGCTTCCCTGGCTCAGCTCCAGGAGCCAGAGGCAGGCCAGGTGTAGGAGATAACGAGGCCTCCATCCCCTGACTCTTTCCCCCCCCAAGGCCACGCCTCCAGACCCAGCTGATGGCAATCAGGCCTGGCTGGACCCTAGGTTTCGTAGGCAGGAGAGGCAGGAACAACAGAAGCAGGGGTGGGGCAGGCCTAGGAAGTGCTGAGTCATGGAGCCACACCCCACAGGATATAAAAGCAGCAACGGCTGCTATGCCTCTTTGTAGCAGGCAAATCAACTGCTTGACTAGAGCTGAAGTACTGTTTATTGACTCATTGGCATCAAGGGAGATAACAGAGACACTTGGCAGACGCTCGCTAGTTTGCTGCCAGAGCTGATAGTGCCGGCTAATTAAGTCCTCGCTCGGACTGAGGCGACGGGGACCAAACAGAAGCCATGTCAATTTTGTTCCCCCAATCGGCAGACTAAGAGATAGGACTACAACATCATAAACGAAGCCTTTTTATTTTCCAGCCCTAGAACGCCAGCAATTTCCAGAGGCAAAAAAATTCACATATGACTTAGGGTCCCACTTCTCCCGTCCATTCCAGCCCCTTCAATTTCCTTATCAAAAGGCAACTGGACTTTTTTTTTTCCTTGAAGACATTTCACTTCTCATTCAAGCAGCTTCTTCAGTTCTGACTGAATGCTGGAAGATGGAAGGAGTTATATATATATTCCCTGCAGTCACCTGGTCGTTAGCATTCTCTCAGAGAACTATTGAGGAAACTTGGAGGTTTATCTGTCATTATCCAAGTAGCCTCAACAATGCCCAGACAGAGGGGAAATGAGACCAGTTGCCAGACCAAACTTGCTACCGCCAACTCACCATGGCCAACTCGGCATGGCCAACTCGCTGCAAGACTATTTAACAACTCTATTTAATTATTTAAAATAAATAAAAAATATTTTAATTTTTGACATTTACATTGCATTCTGTTCCTCCTTTTCTTTAATGATTCTATCCCATCATCATCATTATTATTTTTTGATATTAGTGTAACTCTTGTCCCCCTGTGGTGAGTCGGCCATGGCAAATTGAATGTGGTGAGTTAGCCATGGCGAGTTGCCCGTGGCGAATTGACATAGACCCTAGAGAAAATGCTAATGACCAAATGACTACCAGGAATATAAATTGTTTTATTTTCCATCATTCAGTCAGAACTGAAGAAGCTTTTAAGATGAGGAGTGAAAGATCTTCAACAAAAAACAAAGGAACTCCTGTTGCCTATTGAAAAAGCACCTTTGGGACAATTATTACCCGGATGACAGAAAATCTCCATAGATGTGCTTATCAAAACCATTTGCAATCTTGTTGCCACAGTTCCAAGTAATACGCCGAATACGCAAACAGAACTCCGAGGCAGGTAGGTTCCTCAAAGAATAGTTTTATTGGACATACCATACTGGCACAGGCGGGTGAAAACCGACTGAATGTTCCCATGGTTTTCACCTAATTAAAAGTAAAAGTTTTTTCCCTTCTCTTGGGGAAAATGTCACATGGTCACATGGTCCAATCAAGGTGCCATCCAGTTGCCTGGTAACTTGACTCCTCCTCTCTCCAACCACCTGTGGAAATGTCCTTGGTTCCCAGGAGAAGGTATTTTGTTTCGGCTACTAAAACCCCAGCTATCTCTATTCCCCCCCCTCCCTAACCCCCAGCTCCAGTGTGTGGCAACACTGAAGCAGGGGTGAAATCTACTTACCTTCCTTATAAGTTCGGAAGTGCACACGTCCATGTGCAGAAGGTAAAAAACACATTACTTCCCGGTTAAAACCAGGAAGTAATGACACTCAGGCAGGTGGGCGGAGCTTTGCTCCACCATCGCTACCGGATCGCCGAACCACCAGCCACGATCACTACTGGATTCCTAGATCCGGTCAGAACCGTGAGCATTTCACCCCTACACTGAAGCCTCAAAATGGCCTTGGCCAGGTCAGCTTCAGGCTTGACACTTGTTAAGATTATGTAAACCTGAAGAGGGGGTAATGGAAGATGAACAGTATCCAGCAATAATCCTTTAGCAACATGACCTGGATTATTTCTCTTTTTTTGTAGACAGACATAACAACTCTGATACACATGCAGAAAAGTCAAAGATGCGTAGAAATCATTTCAAATGCGCAGAACAGTTCTGTTTATGTCACTTCACCTGCCTTCCTTGATAATTCAAGAGCAGAAATCTTTAGAAGTAGAAATAGAGGAAAGGAATGATTTAGAAGTGTAACAACAGCCGTTCAAAATACATTTTCATTCTTCCGCGCCCCCCCCCACGCCATAGGCAATTGCGCTAGAGTGCTGCTTTCCCAGCATAAACTTGCATTAATGGCCCAAAAGGAAAGAAGCAGAATTAGTTTTAGTCAAATTTAATCTAGAGTTACATCTTGCTGCTTACAGGAAATCAGGAAATCAGTACATGGAACACCCACCCACACCCCTAGTAAAGTCTATTCTGCACTAATAAGTGCCTTGATTAAATCAAAATGGACAAGCGCTGATTTCAATGTGACTTAAACAGTGCTTACAATTTCAGCCTGAAGTTTCTTTTCCTTTTGTATTTTTTTAAACTCAGCAAAACGTCTCAGTCTCTAGAGAAATTCATTTACTGTATTTATTCAAGAGAAGATGAGCTAAATTTTCTCTCTGTACTCAAGGCAGGTAGCACCAGCATCCCTCCATGTCCGTCCCCCCTCTCCCCCCACAAATAACCAACCTCTGAGTAGATTTGGCTGGGCAAAATGAATGGCTCTAAATCATCCACTGAGCTTCCAAGGCTAAGGATGGAGTTGAACTTGGCTCTCCGTAGCTTTAGTCCAACCATAGATCAATTGTTACACCCCATTGGTTCCCCTCCCCTGCTTAAAGGGAAAGTAGATAAAAATATATATAAATAGAAACAGAAATGCAGTGCAATGCCAGGCTTCTTTGTTTTGTCAAATCTAGGGTTGCCATGTGGGTAGGTAGCATAGTTCGGGAAGGGTGGCAAGCGGTGTATCCTGTGCAGGTTGAGAAGGGAGCACAAGGTGGCAATATAGTTCAAGAAGGGTATGTTGAGGTCGTAGTGTGTATAAGAAGTATCAGATGGGTGAAGTAAGGTGTTTGTGAGGATGGTGTAGATCAAGGCTGTCAAACTCAGGGCCCACGGGCCGCATCCGGCCCACAGGGTGCTTAGATCTGGTCCAAGGGGCCGCCCTGGAAACCGTGAAGGTCCGACCCACGGTGCATCTGCCAATTGAAACGGAGCTCAGGAGGGCTGTGTGCAGCCCTCATGAGCTCCGTTTTTGGCTGTGATGGCCTTCTGCAGACCTCTGTTACGAAAAATGGAGCTCGGTGGGGGAGGGCTTCTTTTTCGCTGGCAGAGGGCTGCAGGAGGACGTCGCAGCCAAAACGGAGATCGGGAGCCCATTTTCACTGGCAGAGTGCTCAGGCCACAGGCACACACCCCCTGACACAAGTGATGTCAAGCTGGCCAGGGCCCCCCAGGCCACCTCCTCCAAGGTGAAACACAACCCTGATGCAGCTCTCAATGAAATCAAGTTTAATACACCTGGTGTAGATCAAAAAGAACACATGGGGTTGCAGTGTGTGTGCGAGAGTTCTATGCTAATTGGAATTGATGAACTGGAGAGTGAGATGGGTCAGGAATGGGGTAAAGGAAGCCCAAGAGGCACTGCGTGGGTTGGGTAAGGTTTGTGGGAGGACCACAGATTGGGAAGGATGCATGTTGTTGTGCAAGAGGTGCCATGCAGATCAAGGAGGGCATGGGGGAACGGTAAGGGTAAGGGAAGGTGTGTGGGGGTATGCAAAAAGTGTTTAATGGGTAGGGGAAGGCACGTGGGAGGTGGCATGGGTCACGGAAGATGCACAGGGGGCAGCATGAGTCAGTAGAGTGAGCGGGGTCCATGATTTCCCTCCCTTTTTGTTCTTCCTTCCCCCTCTCTCTTCCTCCCTTTCTTTACCCTTCCTGTTTCTTTCCATGTTAAAACAGGTTAAGCAGGTGTGAAATGCTCCCGGTTCGGGCCAGATCACCTGATCCGGTAGCGATGGCAGCGGGTGGTTCTGAAAACCAGTAGCAAAAATCCCTGCCCACCCCCCATGCCTAGCTGAGCTGCGCGATCAACAGAGGTTTTTTAAAAAACTTTTAAAAGCATTTTTCTTTTAAAAACATTTTTTTTTGCCTTTAAAAGAAAAAAAAAGCCTCTGACAATCAGGCAACTCAGCTGGCATCTTCAGAGGAGCCTTTTAAAAGCATTTTTTCTACAACTTCTTTGGCTGAAGTGGTTGTAAAAAATGCTTTTAAAAACCTTTGACGATCAGGAAACACAGCTGGGATCTCCAGAGCCTTTTAAAAACATTTTTTCTACAACCTCTTCGGCCGAAGAGGTTGTAGAAAAAATGCTTTTAAAAGTAAAAAAAAAAAAAAAAGGCTGGTCACACCCACCTACTCACATTACTCCCCCCCCCCTGCAAGCCACGCACACAGAGCTGGTATTAACAAATTTTACATTTCACCACTGAGGTTAAGTGACTATTGCTGGGGAAGGAGTAAGTGAGGGATTGCAAGATTGGCTGGGAAATTGCCACAGAATATAGCCATAACAGCATTCAGCAGCACTGAATAACCACAATCTCCCCAAATTTCATTCCCTCTGGAGTCACATGTCCCAGATTTCGGACACATTCTGTACGAAAGCCCATTTCAGGTACCCTGGTTCCAAAAATTGTTGCCCGAAGATGCACTGTTTCACTCGATTAAAGGTCACGGCAGTGGGTGGGTGGGGGGTTTCAGTAGTACAATGTTTAGGAAAGGTGAGTTAAAATGGAGTTGTAGAAGGAGAAGCAAGTTCATCATTTGTCTCATTCACAGCATCTCCTTTTTAACTGCTACGCTGTTGTGGATTGAATTGAATATGATGAATTAAATTTTCTCCATCAGATTGCCCAGAAAAAGAAGGCAAGTCAACGAAGAGCAATGATGCCGCTTTCTCTAAGGAAGGAGAAAATCCTTAAAAACTCAATATTTTGCTTCCTTTCTTCTTAATGCTGATTCCATCCCGTTCCTCAGTAAATCCTCCTCAAACAAAAGATTCATGAGAAAGGCATGTCTTTGAGGGATTGAAAATGGATTGCTAGCTGGAGATCCATTCTCAACCAATTCTTGCTACTGGGAGGACAAAAGACTAGCAGATGACCCAACAGTTGCTGCATCTTATCTATGACATGCCTCAGAATGGGTTTATGAGATCATCATTAGGTCAAATGCATAATTTCTACAGGTCTCAAAAAAAACCCACCTGGTAATAATAGGCATCACATGGGAAGGGAATTTCTATTTTGCAGAACTGAGAAGGAACAACTGTACAGCTGCAAAGCTCTCATAAATAACAATTAAAGGCCAGGACACATTTATGGGAGGATGTCAGAATATGACCTCAAATGTTAGCTTTTGGGGAGCGAGAAGGTGAAGATACAGACCTCCCCTCCAGAACCAATTTCCTTTCCCAAATAAGCAGAGATAATAAAAGCTTTACAGCCATAGAAGACATAACCAAAGGCACTCAACCGATTTTCTGTTAATCAACAGCCAAGAACAGTTGGAATTTACAGAGGAGGAAGGTGTGAAACACAGCCAGGAGAAGAGAAAGTAGGAAAGAAAAGCTACAAAGCCGTCATAGTTTGATGTCATGTTTTGTCACTTCAGAGGTAGTATTCAGCCTTCTCAGACTGGTTCGGGTGAACCAGTCCCCAGCTCTATGCTGTCCTATTTATGCATGTTTTTGAGGCCGGGCGCCATGTGTGGAGGTGGTGTGCGCGCATGCTCACATGTTTAGTGCTAGGTGAACCGGTAGGTAAATTTGTTAAGAGTTTGTTGCAACACACACAATCAGACAATTCAGCAGGATTGTCTGATCCAGGGCGTGCATAAGAGCCCCAGTGTGCCTACCGTCCCTGTCCTAATGTTTCCTTTAATTGTATTCCCTTTATGTATTCCATTCATGCTTATACTTATATATATTATCTCATATGTTCTCGACAAAGTAAAAAAAAAAGAATTCAAAAATTCTTTATATACATAACAACACATAAGGCATGTATACAATACCCTTGTAGGTTTTTCCACGTTGTAGAGAAGAGAAATAGCAAGTACAAACACAGCACAAAATGGAAGCACAAAATGAAGAAGACAAAATGGAGGAGGGAGAAGCTAGTGCACTCAAGGTTATATACAGAACAGTTAAGCCACACCCAGGCTCCAAACTGTCTCCTATAGTCCCATACAACAAATAGTATGTTTCAGTTACCAAACAGCCCTCATTGGCTGACCTGTTGCTATGTTCTATTCCAGTTCATGAATATACTCTGACAAAATTATGTGAATCCCATCTCTGTGTCAGTTCCTTGTCAAGGAACTAAGAAGTGCTTTGGAATGAAGAGGGCGTTTCTCTCTCCCTCTCCCTCTCTCTCCAAACTTTAAGATTAGTGAACTCAACTCCCAGAATTCCTCAGCCAGTGTAGTGGAGAGCTGACGTCCACAAGTCTTAAAGTTGCCAAGTTTGGAGGCTCCTGCTTTAAAGCAGCTGCATCTTTAAAGCAGCTGCATCTTTGCATGGATCACACAGCTGTTCTTCTCAATGCAATGGATTCCTACAAAAAGAAGTTGCAGATGCATGTCATTTGAACATTTCTATATATTCCAGAGCTTTTTTTTTTTTACTTTTGAATCTAAAGTACTGCCAAGTTGTAACACTGACTATATGAAAGAGGCAGTGGTGAGACCTCTCCTCAAGAAGCCTTCCCTGGACCCAGCTGTTTTAGGTAACTATCGTCCGGTCTCCAACCTTCGCTTTGTGGCGAAGGTTGTAGAGAGTGTGGTGGCACGGCAATTACCCCAGTACCTGGATGAAACTGTCTATCTAGACCCGTTCCAGTCCGGCTTTCGGCCCGGATACAGCACGGAGACGGCTTTGGTCGCGTTGGTTGATGATCTCTGGAGGGCCAGGGATAGGGGTTATTCCTCTGCCTTGGTCCTATTAGACGTCTCAGCGGCTTTTGATACCATCGACCATGGTATCTTGCTGCACCGGTTGGAGGGATTGGGAGTGGGAGACACCATTTATCGGTGGTTCTCCTCCTATCTCTCTGACCGGTCGCAGACGGCGTTGACGGGAGGGCAGAGGTCGACCCCGAGGCACCTCACTTGTGGGGTGCCGCAGGGGTCGATTCTCTCACCCCTCCTGTTCAACATCTATATGAAGCCGCTGGGTGAGATCATCAGTGGTTTCGGTGTGAGGTACCATCTGTACGCTGATGATACTCAGCTGTACTTTTCCACACCGGGCCACCCCAACGAAGCTATCGAAGTGTTGTCCCGGTGTCTGGAGGCCGTACGGGTCTGGATGGGGAGAAACAGGCTCAAGCTCAATCCCTCCAAGACATAGTGGCTTTGGATGCCGGCATCCCGGTACAGTCAGCTGCAGCCGCGGCTGACTGTTGGGGGCGAGTCATTGGCCTCAATGGAAAGGGTGCGCAACTTGGGCGTTCTCCTGGATGGACGGCTGTCTTTCGAAGATCATTTGACGGCCGTCTCCAGGAGAGCTTTTTACCAGGTTCGCCTGGTCCGCCAGTTGCGCCCCTTCCTAGACCGGGATGCCCTATGCATGGTCACTCATGCTCTCGTGACATCTCGCCTGGATTACTGCAATGCTCTCTACATGGGGCTTCCCTTGAAGAGCACCCGGAGGCTCCAGTTAGTCCAGAATGCGGCTGCGCGGGTGATAGAGGGAGCCCCTCGTGGCTCCCATGTGACACCACTCCTGCGCAGACTGCACTAGCTACCTGTGGCTTTTCGGGTGCGCTTCAAGATTTTGGTAACCATCTTCAAAGCGCTCCATGGCTTAGGGCCGAGTTACTTACGGGACCATCTGCTGCCACCGATTGCCTCTCACCGACCCATGCGCTCTCACAGGGAGGGACTCCTCAGAGTGCCGTCAGCCAGGCAGTGCCGACTGGCGACACCCAGGGGAAGGGCCTTCTCTGTGGGGGCTCCCACCCTCTGGAATGAACTTCCCCCGGGACTCCGTCAACTTCCTGACCTTCGAACCTTTCGCCGCGAGCTTAAGACACATCTATTTATTTGCGCAGGACTGGGCTAGAATCTTAATTTTAAATTTAGTTTTTAACGGGGTTTATTATTTTAATTATAATTTTAAATTCGGCCGTATTTAATAAGTTTTTTAATTAGTGTTTTATCTTGTATTTATATTTGTGTTTTTTAATAGGCTGTAAACCGCCCTGAGTCCCTCGGGAGATAGGGCGGTATAAAAATGTGATTAAATAAATAAATAAATAAATAAATAAATAAATAAATAAATATATTTATGAACGCCATACATCTGTGCAGTTTACTACAGTGTTATTAGGTGGTAAGAATTGTTGACAGCTCTAGGGATGCACTTAGTCATCTATCCAAAAACACTGTATGTTTACATCAAATGTTTAGGTAATGCTCTTTATCCTGAAAATATTACCATAAAACATTCTAGAAATCGTAAACTGCAAATGCAAAAAAGCCAATTTAAAGAAGTCAAGTGTCTGAGAAGTGGTGATACCATTACTGAACAGTGTTTAATATTCATTTATTAGGACAAAACTTGAATAGAGAAAGTAAAACAGGAAAAAAAATCTCTTATTATTGTTAAAAAGCTGAGGAAAGAAGACAATCATGTTCTAATAATATGAAAACATACAACTGCGAAGCAAACCTCCTTTTACAAATTACGAGATCCCATTCCAGTACAAGTAGTTCATCATATGCAAGGATTAATAGAATTCTTTCACAGTTCTATGTTGTAAACATTGCCAAACTTAACTTTTGCAAAAGTTATGTTAATTCTTTGTCACCAAGACATGTTTTATTTTCTTCCAAATGAACAGAATTTTCTAGACCGAAAACACCTCTTTTACCTTTTTTTTAAAAAACGAATGTTACAATAGCAACTTTATAACCCTCTGGTACATTCCAAATGTGTTTTCAATAGCCAAAACATTGTGGTAGTAGACTCTTAGCAACCACACAGATAGACCTCCTAAAGCAGCGGTCATCAACTGGTGGTCCATGGACCACTGGTGGTCCACAAGAAACTTTTGGTCCACAGAAAAATTATTTGCATTTTTTAATATTGCACTAAATCAGGGGTCCTCAAACTATGGCCCCTAGGACGGATATGTGCAATGAACGTTTATGTTGCTCCCACTTCAGGGTCTTCTTGTGGGTTGGGGGGGGCAGAAGTTATGACTTGGGGTCTGCTTCAGCCTCCTGGTGCAGGGCTTTGGGCGAAGGCTGGAGGGAAGTGCCGCTGGTGGCAAAAAACTGGAGGGCCTTCTTCCAGTGAGACTGCCTCATGGCTTGGAACTGACTGACCATCTCAGCCTGCTGAGCCTCCAGGCACTGCTAACTGGCCTTGCACTCCCATAGGTCTTCCCTCCGCTTGGAAAGCCTATGCTCCTAGTCCTAAGTGAGATGCTTCTGCTGAGTCTCCTTCTCAGTCAGATCCAATCTGAACTGACCCAGCTGTTTTGGCAACTCTTTCTCGTGGTGGCTGCTTAACTCCAACAACTGCTTCCTGTTGGGACCCTAAAGAGCCCGGGTGGGCAGGCGAGGAGTGGCCGGGAGGGGAGGGGCGAGTAAAGGGCAGGGAGGCACCCTTCGACGTGAGTAACATCGAGTTGGCCTCGCCCACCTAGCCCCGCCCACCCAGCCGGTCTTTAGGCAGATACTAGTGGTCCACGGGATTTAAAATTATGAATTTAGTGGTCCCTGAGGTCCAAAAGGTTGGGGACCCCTGTTCTAAAGGATGATCTGTACCCAGTCTGGCTTCATTGCCACCCTACCAAGTGCCAGTCTGCGGTGTATTTTTGGTCTGCTGGGTTGTTTTTTTTTACTCTTCATAGTTAATCCTAAAAGAGATAGGCTCTCTATTATCTTCATTCAGAATTCTAAGGCTGGATGCTGCACCTGCATCAGAGTGATCTTTTTTTATACAGATTTATATACCAACGTTTCCCCGAAAATAAGACCGGGTCTTATATTAATTTTTGCTCCAAAAGACGCATTAGGGCTTATTTTCTAGTGTGGCCTTATTTGGGGGGTGGGGGATATGGTACTAAATGCACCCATCTGGATGGCAATCTTAATTGGGTTTTATTTTGTGGAGGTAGGGCTTATGTTACGAGCATCCTGAAAAAACCTGCTAGGACTTACTTTCTGGTTGGGTCTTCTTTTCGGGGAAACAGGGTATTTGGGTGGCCAATACATTTTTAAAAATATATAATACGGGTAGTCCCAAAGGTGCTTTTTTTTCAAGAGGCAACATAGGAATACAAACACATCAGGACTAGATTTATCAGTCTATCTGTGTTTAAAAGACACAGGCCACTGTTTTGGAGACAACAAACTCCATATTTTGGGCACGGAGGACAGCTGGTTTGAAAGAGAACAGCCCTCTTTCAACAGAGGGGGAGGGATATGACATCATCTGTGTGATCATCTACTGGTATGGTCTGCCAGCAGTCTATGGAGCTGGCAACGGAGTCATACAGCGATGAGGCTGAGGAAGAGCGTGGGACAGTCCTAGAGGCTGGGAAAGGCCCTGTGTCAGAGGCTGAGGTGGGGCCAGGGCCATCGGGGAGTAAGGTGTGGACTCCAGAGCCTCCAGAGGCTGACAGTAGTGAGGCAGAGGAACAGGAGGATCCTGTTCCTAATGCACATATAAGAAGAGCTGCCAGAAGGCAAGAGCAGCTCAAGAAAAGAGGACGACTCGGGAGTAGGGCCAAGATATGATTGGCCCCTCCCATAAGGCTTAAAAGACCAGCAACGGCGTTTGGGCTTTGCCGGAAAACAACGTTGATAGCTTCGTCTTCTTTAATTTATTTTGTATCGGTTTTGCCATGAAAGGCCTTTGGCAGTTTGCCTAATTGGACCAAGGTTTGTGATAGGACTGAGGAATTGTGTTGGGAGGAATTTGCTTTAATTTAGTTGAACTACGCTGAGAATGAATTAATTCTCATAAAGTGTGTTTGTTTTTACACTGACTGAGTTTCCTACTACCACTGAGGCCTGGATCACAACATCTACAACAGTTCCAAGAAGGCTCCACACCCATTTGCAACACTCGGGTGACCCTGATGACACAGATAAATCTCTAAAAGAATGCAAATGTCCAGCTGTCTGTGAGGAGTATAAATCCTTCCATTCCCCATCACCCAGTCAGAGCTGAAGAAGCTTCTTGGATGAGAAGTGAAATGTCTTCACGGAAAAACAACAACCAGAAAGTCCAGTTGCCTCTTGAAAAAAGCACCTTTGGGACAACCATGACTTGGATGACTGAGAATCTCCATAGACATAGACAAATACAGGTAATCCTTGACAATTATGACCACAACTGAGGCCAGAATTTATGTTGCTAAGTGAGTCACTGCAGCTGTTAAGTTAGTAACACAGTTGTTAAGTGAATCTCCCATTGGTTGTGCTTGTCAGAAGGTTGCAAAAGCTGATCACACGACCCCGAGACACTGCAACTGTCATAAATATGAGTCAGTTGCCGAGCATGTGAATTTTGATCAGGTGACCCTGGAGATGGCTACAATGGACGTCGGTGTGAAAAACGGTCAGCAGTCGCTTTTTTCAATGCCTTGGTAACTTCAAACAGTCATGAAACGAACTGTTGTAAGTCGAGGACTACCTGTATTTAATTTTAATCTTTTCTAAAAGACTAAAACAAGACAATAGGGCAGGGGTGTTGAACTCGAGTCCTGCAGAGTGCTTAAGTCTGAAAATGGGGTGTGGCTGCGCACAGATCCCCTCGGGCTCCATTTTCGCTGGCAGAGAGCTATCAAAACAAGCTAAAAACAGAAGAAAAGGAGAAATATTTCCACTTTTGCATGTCAGCATGCAAGAAGGGACAGGAAAGGAGAAAGGGAAAGAAGAAAGACAAAGAAAAAGAAGGGAAGGTGGGAAGAGAGCAAGGAAGGAAAAATAAGGAAAGAGGGGAAGGAAGAAGAAAGGAGAAGGAAGAGGGAAGGAAAAAGACGAAAAGGAAGGAACGAAGGAGAAAGGAGAAAGAAGAAGGAAGGAAGGAGAAAGGAGAAGGAAGGAAAAAGCAGGAAAGGAAAGAGAAAGGAGAATGAAGAGGGAAGGAAAGAAGAAAAGGAAGGAAGGAGTGAAGAAAGGAAAAAGAAGAAAAGGAAGGAAGGAGTGAAAGAAGGAAAAAGAAGAGAAGGAAGGAAGGAAAAAGAAGGAAGGAAGGAGAAAAGAAAAGGAAGAGGGAAGGAAAAAGAAGAGAAGGAAGGATAAAGGAGAATGAAGAGGGAAGGAAAGTTTGACACCCCTGCAACAGGGTATATCTGTATAAAATCAAACAGCGCTGGATGATAGTTCCTTTCATACCGCTGCCTGATTGGTTTCCTCCTTACACCAGAGTTCTTCAGCAGGAGTAAAACCTCCCTAGGCCTTCCAATCACTATAGAAATATTGCGCTCTTAACAGGTACTATAAAAAGAAAGCTGCAAGGTTCCAGAAGTGCTGAAGGAGAACAGGTATGGAGAGACAGGGAGGGGAAAAAATGGTATAAACTACTTCGTACTCGCGGTTTCTCCTTGCAAATCAGCATCAGGAGGAAATGAATTTGAGGCAGAGAAAAGGTGCCTGGAATTTTAAAACACGTTGGCTGCAAAAGGTGCATTTTTGGCTTTAGTGTTTCATAAAGGGAGAACAAATCCTTTTAGAATAGAATAGAATAGAATAGAATAGAATAGAATAGATTTTTTTATTGGCCAAGTGTGATTGGACACACAAGGAATTTGTCTTGGTGCATATGCTCTTGGTGTACATAAAAGAAAAGATACGTTCATCAAGAATCATAAGGTACAACACTTAATGATAGTCATAGGATACAAATCAGGAAACAGTCAATATAAATATAAATAGTAAGGATACAAGCAACAGAGTTACAGTCATAAGTGGAAGGAGATGGGTGATTTTTTAAAAAAAAAATTTAAAGGGCCAATTCAAAATTTACTGTGCCAAGTCCTACTATATCATACTTTTCCCTGAAGCTGTCAAATACCAGCCTGCTAGTGGTCCAATATTTCCTCCTAGCTTCCCGAAAAACACTGAAGAATATTGCCTTCTGGGATAGGGTGAGGTGACAGCATGTTGGAAGTTTGACTTAGTGCCAGATTTTTGGTTTTAATGTTTATGGTTTTAATAGTTTTAATACTTTTAGTGATTTTCAGTTTTGATCGGTAGTTTCCCAGAGTTTGATGTAAGATGGAGGCCTATATAAATGCTATAAATAAGTAAGTAAGTACCCTTGTTTCCCTGAAAATAAGATATATATAATATTTTTTTGAACCCTGAAATAAGCGCTTGGCCTTATTTTTTTGGGGGGGGGGTCTTATTATTTTGGGGCACGTGTAACAAGATGCCATCTTACCTGATTTCCAGCTCTGCATTTAAATATTTTCGGGCAAGGCTTATTTTCAGGGGGAGGCTTATTTTAGCGCATGCGCTCAAAAGCCCGATGGGGCTTATTATCAGGGGATGTCTTATTTTCGGGGAAACAGGGCAAACAAACAAATAATAAATAAATAAATAAATAAATATTTATTACCTAATGGACTGCCTTAATAAGATACTGAAGGAGTTGCTATCTATTTGATAACTAAGTACCTTCACTCTTTTTAAATTTTTTATCCCACCTTTATTATTTTCATAAATAACTCAAGGTGGCGAACATGCATAATATCCCTTCCAGCCCTTATTTTCCACACAGCAACAACCGCGTGAGATGAGTTGGACTAGCTCAAAGTCGCCCAGCAGGTGGCTTTCATGCCTAAGGCAGGACTACAACTCACAACCTCCTGGTTTTAGCCTGATGCCTCAACCACTAGATCAAACGGGCACTTTCCGCATCCGCTTTATCCTATCTGTCGGCACGCCATACCAGATTGACGGAGTGACCTCAAAGCAGCGTTTCTTGGTTGTATGAGATGACCTTCCATCAGCCATATCGACAAGGCAACAACTATTACTAGCTGGGAAGAAGATGTTATTAAATTTCCATAAGGCTAGCAGCCTCATTTCCACGCTGGCTGCAGAAAAATTGTAGCAATTAACATGGAAACAAAGGCTTCTAATCTTTAACACCCCAAATGGAGAAATTTGCAAGGGCGGTGGTATATTTTTGGCATTTCTAGTCTGGTTTGCAAGAACGCTTTTCTTCCCGCCAGCACAACCACTTTAGTCCAACAGAAGATGGACTAAAGAGATCCATCTCACTTTCTCACTTACCAGTGGCTACGAGACAATTTACTAAAGGCAAGGCTGCACTGCTACCAATAGAATCACAATGCCTGTGAGTCGGTGCAGCGCTGTTCTTCTACTGCACCTCTGGGCTGCTTTACCGTGATTCATTTCCGATGGTGGTTATAATTCAGCGTCTGAGCTGTTATCCTAAATAAACAGCACTGCACCAAGTTGGCACATATCATTTCTTACTGGCGTTTTGTTTGAAGCTGAACATCACTCCTATGTTAAATGAGAAGCGAGAGCCGCACGCCGTTCCGCAAGTCTATTACCCCAGTGTTCAGAAGTTGCCCCCATGATGCCCACCAATGTAAAAAACAACAACAACCACCACACGTCGGGAGCACCACCAAAATACAGTGAAGGCAGTTCTAGAGAAGATCTATAACCATTTCCTGCTTTTGCTAGCAGGACTGCATCTCACGGAGTTTACAAAATGAAGTCACCACTGGAAGTAGTCACTTTGTCATTCATGCATATGTTTATCTTATCTCCATGTATCTCATCAACACAGGGATAAAGAGCTAGGGAGCCCATCCTCAGATCTCTGCTCATGCTGGATGCCTCTACGTAAACCATAATCACCTATATCTCTAGTTTAGTAACTCCGAGCTCACATGCACAATAGCCATGCTATCTACTCAGAGCTTTGGCACAAGTGCTTTCAGTATTTTATACATCAGCCATTGACTAAAATGGTCCGACTGGGATCGGCATATGTGGGCCTGATTGGGATAGATTGTAGGGGTGATATAGAAATATAATTTTATGTTATTTTAGACTATTTTATGTATTATTGTATGTTATCCCACCATTATTGTATTTTACCCTATTCTTATTTTAAATTGTTTTTATAGGATTTTATTGATAATACACGTTTGAACCTTGTATTTTGTTATGGCCCATCGGCTAATCCAGGGGTCTGCAAACTTGGCTCTTTTAAGACTTGTGGACTTCAACTGTGCCGTGGTAGCTCAGGCTGTAAGATAGCCTGTTATTAAAACACAGCTGCCTGCAATTACTGCAGGTTCTAGTCCCACCAGGCCCAAGGTTGACTCAGCCTTCCATCCTTTATAAGGTAGGTAAAATGAGGACCCAGATTGTTGGGGGGGGCAATAAGTTGACTTTGTAAATATACAAATAGAATGAGACTATTGCCTTACACACTGTAAGCCGCCCTGAGTCTTCGGAGAAGGGCGGGATATAAATGTAAATTAAAAAAAACAAAACTGGCCGAGGAATTCTGAGAGTTGAAGACCACAAGTCTTAAAAGAACCAAGTTTGCAGACCCCTGGGCTAATCAATAAAGCTAAGCTAATCTATATCAACCACATATCCTCCCTAAGGTAGAGGCTCCCCCGAGTCTAGCTTGATGCCAGTTTTTTGTGTGTGGCAATTATACTGCTGCTGTTGTCTTCTATAATAACAATAATAATAACACTTAGACTTATATAGCGCTTTATAGTGCTTTACATCCCTTTCTAAGCGGTTTACAGAGCAAGCACATTGCCCCCAAAAATTTGATCCTCATTTTACCCACCTTGGAAGGATGGAAAGCTGAGTCAATCTTGAGCCTGGTGAGATTCAATCTGCCAAACTGCAGTCAGCTGGCAGTCAGCAGAAGTAGCCTGCAGTACTGCACTCTAACCACTGCGCCAACGTGGCTCAGATTTCCCAGGAAAACCTAGACTCATAAGATTCTAACTAAGCCTAGCTCTGCTTATGAATGAAGGTGAATATAAGTGTCATAGGATAGGATAGGATAGGATAGGACAGGACAGGACAGGACAGGAAGGATAGGATGAGAGGACAGGACAGGACAGGACAGGACAGAATGACAGGACAGGACAGGACAGGACAGGACAGCAGAGTTGGAAGGGACCTTGGAGGTCTTCTAGTCCAACCCACTGCTAAGGCAGGAAACCCTACACCACTTCAGACAAATGGTTATCCAACATTTTCTTAAAAATTTCCAGTGTTGGAGCATTCACAACTTCTGCAGGCAAGTTGTTCCACTGATTAATTGTTCTAACTGTCAGGAAATTTCTCCTTAGTTCCAAGTTGTTTCTCTCCTTGATTAGTTTCCACCCACTGCTTCTTGTCCTGCCCTCAGGTGCTTTGGAGAATAGCTGGACTCCCTCTTCTTTGTGGCAGCCCCTGAGATATTGGGACACTGCTATCATGTCTCCCCTAGTCCTTCTTTTCATTGTTATTGGATAATGTTGCAGGATCCAATCTGGGTCTCTCAGTGGGATCAGAGGCTTTGTCTTCCAAGCTTTCGGACTCATGCTGGAGCCCATCTTAAGGGAACTTCTCTCTAGCCTCTCTAGCTCTCCTTGCTAGTTGGTGTAGCCACCAACTCTATGGTCATACGTCACTGAACAGCAATTTCAGTCATTCCTTGTTTTTTAGGATTTATAGGCTCATAAATTGGGAAATTGGGAAAAAAAAATCCCAGAAGGAGGGAACTACAAATCATTTCCATTGCAGCACAGAAACCACACATTACACAAAAATGTGTATTACTCGTTTTCCCACAATTTACCTGAAATGTATGGGTATTCTCCCCCCCCCCCAGCACAGCATTATTCGTCTAAGTAGGAAAACGTGGCTTTTCAGTAGAGTCGCAAATCAAGTTAGTTAATTTTACCCATGTCAGGGTTTTGAAAAAAAGGAATACAATAGCAGCATCCAACCATACATTCAAGCTGGGGTAGGCAAGCTAGAGAATGAAAGAAAAAAACAGATCACAACATGTTATCATCGCCTGCTATGATAGATGCCTTAAAGTTTACCATGCGAGGTTACGCAATTTACTTCCTAAGAGTTTAAAAATCCAAAGGGGGGGGGGGAGAAAAGAAGGAAAAATCAGGGAAAAAAAGTTACACCCCACGCTTGCCTACCGAGTGTTCTCAGGTGGCTTTTCATAGCAGAATGTCTAGATCATGAATTGAGAAGCGACATCTTCCTAATTCGACATGCCAAGACCAGAGGCTCATGGCTGCAATAGGACGCCTCTTCACACCTGCCAGGGCATTGGAAAAAGCCATAAAATACTAGAGGCAGCTTGTGTCCGTTCCAAATAAGGTTGCTCTTTGGAAAAAAGAGAGGCCGTAATTGGCACCTGTAGAGTTTCTAGACCACATCTGGACCCTGTTTTTATATATCTACTTTGGTAAAGAAATAGGATGTGTGCAACAGGACCACAATATTAGCTTATTAGAAGGTAATGTCTGATTTCCTCAAGTCCCTTCTCTTTGAGTTTTCTAGGAATAACCAATCTGTGAAGATCCTGTGACATACGCAGGTATTTGGTATTGAGCTTCCAAGCAGCAACACATTTCAGATACAGTTTGTACCAAAGCCTGCCAGAAAAATGTTTTTGCACAAAACTGTATATTCTGGCTAGGCTGTGTATGTGTGTAAAGAAATAGTGATTTTCCTCTCCATGTGCCCAGTGAGGTGAAGGGAAGAAGCAGAACAGATTAGATTGTTTAACAGAGTTGGAAGGGACCTTGTAGGTCATCTAGTCCAACCCACTGCCCAAGCAGGAGACCCTATACCAGTGATGGCTAACCATTTTGCCGTCACGTGTCAAATGTGGGGGGAGCGCAGGAGGATCGCGCTCACGCATGCCCACACCCATAATTCAGTGCACCCCATCCCGCCTTGCATGTATGCACGACCCCCCTGCGCGATCCCCACTTTTGGCAGGTGATGGTCCGGTGGGCCCGGTAGGCCCATTTATTGCTCTCCCCAGGCTCCAGAGTCCCACCAGAAGTTGGCAGATGGGCTCCTAGAAAGCCTCTGGAGCCTGAGGAAAGCGAAAAATGGGCCTTCCCCTCCCCACCCCCGGAGGCCAGAAACAGCCTGTTTCCCGACTTCCAGCGAGCCCAGAAGGCCCAAAAATCAGCTGGCCGGCATGCTAGAGCAATGGTCACGTGCCCACCGATATGGCTCCGCTTGCCACCTGTGGCACACATGCCATAGGTTTGCCATCATGGAGATTTTCCAGGATCCTTCCCCTGGAGTGGGGTGGGAATGGAGATTTTCCAGTACCCTTCCCCTGGAGTGGGGTGGGAATGGAGATTTTACAGGATCCTTCCCCTGCCATGCCCACCAAGCCACGCCCACAGAACCGGTAGTAAAAAAATGTGAAACCCACCACTGGGCCCATCCATCCATCCATCCATCCATCTCCAGGGGGTAGTATTGATGAACTTTGCTTTCTTTTCATATTCATTTTAATGCTCTGATGTCTACACCTGCACACAGGCGCAACTAGCTAATATTTCCAAGAGACCTTTCAATCAGAAAGCAAACAGATACAGGCTTCCTACTTTTTGGAATTTAAGGTCCTAACCATCCCACTGTGTCCTCTGGGGACCTCTTCTCAAGATCCAGATTAATTTATTTGTTTATGCTTTTCTCAGTGTCGCACTCCAACAGCCAATCCTGACTGCTTAGGGCTATGCTGTCCGAACTTCCCTTTAATCCTCCCTAGACTCTCTTGCAATCTGTCAGATAGGCTGGTAAGCCTCTGATGAAATTTGATAGCCCTTGCAAAAATTGGTTTTCCTAGACAGCTGCAGCAGCTACTTTACAAACTCAGCAGCAAATACAGGAAGCATGAGTTTCTGAAAAAAAGTAAAGGAGCCGTTACTTCATATTAGATTTGTGCAAAGCATTCAGAAGTGGGGCTTGGGACACAAAGCATGTTGTCAGGAGTGAAGTGCCCTTCCTGTAAGCCATAAAGCAGCCGTATCCTGTGGAAGAATCACACTTGGCTCCAGATTTCTCCCTAGCTGTAACTGAGCTGTGTCCACGCACTATTATTTCACCAGCAGACTCAATACTGGTATTGTTGGTGCGTGTGTGTCTACTTACCTTTCTTACCAATCTGGAAGTGCACGTGCGCACATCACATGCACGCGCAGACCTTCTGTGCATGCGCAAAACCTTCTGGTTAAAACCAGGAAGTAATGATACCCGGGTGGGTGGGTGGGCGGAGCTTCGCTCCACCATCACTACCAGATCGCCGAAACACTGGCCATGATCGCTACCGGATCGCGCAATCCGGTCTGAACCGGAGCATTTCACCCCTGCACGCAACCAATCGGAGAGTCATCACAGGAGCCATGCCATGAAATAAACATGGTAGCTCTTAACATTTCAAGGAAAGCTTGCTTTGTGAATAACCCCCTCTCGAATGCTTTGTGTGCTCCAGCTACACACAAAAATAGAAGCAACTTAATATAGTAAATGTCTTTTGAAAATGTCTACCACTAAGTCCTCTGGGAAAGACACTAACACCATGATGGCGAACCTATGGCATGCGTGCCACAGGTGGCACACAGAGCCCTCTCTGCGGGCATGCAAGCCGTTTTTTTTTTTGTTTTTGTTTTTTGCATTTATATCCCGCCCTTCTCTGAAGACTCAGGGTGGCTTACACTATGTCAAGCAATAGTCTTCATCCATTTGTAAACTATATACAAAGTCAACTTATTGCCCCCCAACAATCTGGGTCCTCATTTTACCTACCTTATAAAGGATGGAAGGCTGAGTCAACCTTGGGCCTGGTGGGACTTGAACCTGCAATCTTGCAAGCAGTTGCTGTTAATAATAGGCTGCATTAGCCTGTTGCGCCACCAGAGACCCCAGCTCAGCTCCACCATGCATGTGTGTGTACCTCCTGCTGGCCGGCTGATTTTTGGGTGTCTGCCACGCATACGCGGGGGGGGGGCGCATGCGGGAGACACATCCCGTTTTTGCTCTCAGGAGACTGCAGGGAGGCTTACTAGGCCCAAAACGGGGTGCGGGAGGGGCGCAGCATGCCCCCCCCATGGTCCATTTTTGCTCCCAGGAGGCTGCAGGGAGGCCTACTAGGCCCAAAACAGGCTGCAAGGGGAACGCCGGGGGAGGGTGTCGTGTGCACATAGATGGGGGAGCGCGGTGGTGGTGGTTTGCATGCATTATGGGTGCAGGCGCGCGCTTTCGGCACACGACAACAAAAAGGTTAGCCATCACTGCACTGCACTAGCACATACAGGACTGCACTTGGAGGTTCAGCTGAATGGGAGCGTCAGTCCTTCCTGAAGTCCTCAGAAGCTAGCACTGAGCTATGTTCAAATTTAGTTTAATCAGATCTATCAATATTTCTCTTTGCCTTTGCAGTTTTTTGGGGTTTTTTTTTGAACCTATGCTATGTACAGTATCTAAAGATACTAAACCCAATCAGGTAAACGAGACCATCGTGAAGTTTGGTGTGCTAAAGGATTTTATCTTTGTCTTACCAGTAATTAAGTCTTGCAATCTGAATTCCTACCTCCACACTGAACACATTTCTTAGCACCTGCTTCTTAATAAAAATAGACATTTAATAATGATGTAAAGGGGAGAAATCTGGAATATATACATTTTTAATAATATGGATTGATATTGTGTTGACTATTATTTAATATCTAATTATTCATACAGAAAGGTATTTTGGAAAGTTACGAGTTCCATGACATTTTAAATCCCTGGTTTATTTATGTATGTTGTATTATTTTTCTTTTTTCATATTCTCTCTTGCACTTGTTTATATATGTTCTTAGACAAAGTAATAGTAAATGAAGAAGCTAAAGTGGAATTTTAGAATTCAATCAGACAGGCACCTGCCAAATAACATCCTAGATTTAACAGCAGTCCATAAGAAAGACAAAACATTATGTCGTAAGTTGAGGACTACCTGTATGCAGAAGGCTGATGTTTCTCAATCTGAAAATTAAGTCACTGTTAAGAAAACTGAGGGAGAGAGGCATGTTGATTAAACTGACAGCTTCATCAGTAAAAGCAGAAAGCTGGCAAAATGTTTAACTTTTAGGAAGGCAGATATCTCATCCACTTGCTCTTCTTTCCAGGAGCAAAAAGTTACGTATGAAGAATCTTCTAGACCAGGGATGTTAAACTCGCGTGGTCGCATCGTCATCACGTGACGTATCATGACTTTTCCCCCCTTTCGCTAAACCGGGTGTGGGTGTGGCCAGCGCGTGATGCATCCGGCCCGTGGGCCATGAGTTTGACACCCCTGTTCTAGACCAACGATCCCCAACCTTTTTGGTTCCCCGGACCAGAAGTGGTGGCAGCGCTGGAGGAGAGGAGATAGTTTTGTGTGTGCAATCTAATCCTGCACATGTTTAAATAAAGCTTTACACACTTACCCATCACTGATACAGCCCGGTTCCCAACAGGCCATGGACCGGTACCAGTCCATCAAGAATCAAGATATGGGGAGATACAATAGTACTAGATCTAGAGTGGTTGGGGACCCCTGCTCTAGACCTAGTACTATTGCATCTCCCCGTATCTTGATTCTACATTTTTAAAGAACATCTCGCAGTCAGCCTCTAGGAATTTTGATTTTTATTGGAAGAGAGAAGCTAGACACGTGTAATTCTCGACTTTTTCCCTATTGTCTGAATCTTAGTTCACCTTCTTACCGAATCTCCTGTTGAGAATCTGATAGCTGTTGGAAGTGGGAATCTAGTCTAGAATCATTGTGACCCAGGCCCAAGTAGGTAGTAGGAAACTCAGTCAGTGTAAAAACAAACAAACTTTATTCAAACAGCTGAGAATTACTTCATTCTCAGCATAGTTCAACTAAATTAAAGCAAATTCCTCCCAACACAAATTCCTCAGTCCTATCACCAACCTTGGTCCAATTAGGCAAACTGCCAAAGGCCTTTCTTGGCAAAAGTTCAGAAGACACCGATACAAAATAAATGGAAGAAGACAAAACTATCAACATTGTTTTCCGGCAAAGCCCAAACACCGTTGCTGGTCTTTTAAGCCTTATGGGAGGGGCCAATCATCTCTTGGCCCTACTCCCGAGTTGTCCTCTTTGCTTGAGCTGCTCTTGCCTTCTAGCAGCTCTTCTCATGTGTGCATTAGGAACAGGCTCCTCCTGTTCCTCTGCCTGACTACTGTGCGTCTCTGGAGGCTCTGGAGTCTGCACCTCACTCCCCGATGGCCCTGGCCCCACCTCAGCCTCCAATGCAGAGCCCTCATCCGAGCCTTCCCCAGCCTCCTGGACTGGCCCACGCTCTTCCTCAGCCTCATTGGTGTCTGAGTCCATTGCCAGCTGGCAGACCACAACAAGAACAACTTATTCTTCTTCTATACTGGTGCTCTGATTAAGACTGGAGTTGAATATAGCACCTGACCGGTGCTTGGAAGATCTGACTACATGGGAACTGGGATTTGACTTTCTGCTTGGCCAGAGGAGTTGATATCTCAGTGTAAAAGGCAGATCAACCTTTTCCAAAGGTGGCACCGACAAACAGTAAGCTACACTGCCTCATCTCTAAGTGTTGCCCGCCCTCAGAGCAGCCGGGGCCTTCTTACCTGCTCCCGAACACTGAGGAATGTATGCCTCCCGGCCCAAGTCCTGGCTCCATGCCCACACAAACTGCAGAAGAAGGAGCATCTCCCTCCCCCAGCCCTGACTCCATGCCCAGGCAAACGGAGCAGCTAGACCCCTCCCCCTCCTCCACAGCAGGTGAGCCTGAGGAGGGTTTACTCCCAACAACAGCTGATTGGAGTGACCCTCGCATCAGAAGATTGGAGAGGCGGAGGCAACAGAAGGAAGGGAGGGGCAGGCCTTAATGAGTGCTGAGTCATGGAGCCACACCCCATGGCCTATATAAAGGATCTACTTTCTGGCAGTCTCTGAGTCAGGCAAAAGTCGAACTTATCTTGCTGAAGTCACTTACAGGTCTCCTGCCTGCTCTGAGGACATTGCTAGGACTCTGGGCAGAGCTGCAGAGGCAAGCCTGATTCGGATTTCCCTGACCCAGCCGTCAGCGGAGGAGTGGGACACGACACTAATTCTGGTTTTCATTCTAGGTACAAGGCAAATAAATACTGGGCCCAGGTCAGCCTGGTATGCCCGACAGTGATTCAAAATCCACTTCTTCAACTTGCCATGAGGTCTACACGTGATGACTAAGAAATCCACTGCATTCTCAAAGCCTACCATGAGAATCCCGTCTCCATCTTGGCATGTCGGATCCAAACCTGTCATCTGCATTGCTCTTTTATTCGATTGGAGCCCCTGGTTTAAATAGCAGTTACAATTATGTAGCTAGAAAATTGTCACGGTCCATATATTATCACAAAGTCTCTTTAAGTCGGTGAGCTTAACAGATGACGGTCAGGGCAACTGGAAAAGCTATAAACATTTATCAGGCTCAGAAAGTCTTTTATCTCAAGGCTGGCAATTCGTACCCTCTCTTGTATTGATTTCTTCTCTATGAATTAGGACCCCTATGCAAGGCAGCGAAGGAATTTCAACTGCCTAAGCAGGTATTTTAAAAAGCAAAAGGATGTACTTATTTGTAATGCAACAGCATTAAACCATCTCTCTCTCTTTGTCTACACACATACACCCCTCTTTTAAACATCAGCAAAATCTTCCAGGAGTTGGGATGAGCGGTGAGGTTCTTCCAGAGGTGGGTTTCAGCAGGTTCTGACCAGTTCTGGAGAACCAATAGTGGAAATTCTGAGTAGTTCGGAGAACCAGTAGTAAAAATTCTGACTGTCCCCGCCCCCATCTATTCTCTGCCTCCCGAGTCCCAGCTGCTTGGGAGGAAAGGGGGATTTTGCAGTAACCTTCCCCTGGAGTGGGGAGGAAATTGAGATTTTACAGTAGCCCTCCCATGCCACACCCACCAAGCCATGCACACCCACAGAAACGGTAGTAAAAAATTTTGAAACCCACCACTGGGTTGTTCCACTATTAAAAAAAGACCTGAAGTTTGCTTCATGCTCTTTTCATTAAAAGTAATCCTTAAGTGTTGGCAATAGAGGTAACCCTCAACTTACAACCATGATTGAGCCCCACATTTCTGTTGCTAAGTGAGACATTTGCTAAGTAAGTTTTGCTCCATTTTACGACCTTTCTTGCCACAGGTTGTTAAGTGAGTCACTGCAGTTGTCAGTTAGTAAGACAGTTGTTAAGTGAATCTAGGTTCCTCATTGACTTTGTTTGTCAGAAGGTCGCAAAAGGGGGTCACATGTGATCCCGGGACACGGCAACCATCATAAATATGAGTCAGATGCCAAGCATCAGGATTTTTATCACATGACAGTGGGGATGCTGCAATAGTTATAAATGTGGGGGGGGGGAGTAGTAAGTTCCTTTTCTTCAGCGCTGTCGTAACTTCGAATTATGGCTAAACAACTCAAGGACTACCTATAAAACTAATACAACTGATGAGACTAGACAAGCACAAATTTAAACCAAAGCTCTAGCTTGAGATGGTCAGGAAGATCTTTTAGATTAATGTAGAAAAAATGGAGCTTTATATCCCACTTTTGCATCCTAGATAGAAAAAAAAAAGGGTGGGGGGGCGAGGGAGACCTGAACTTTATGCTCTCTGTCCCTCTTCTGTTGGACAGGCTTTTAAACATGTCTTGCAGATGCCAATTTTGGGGAAATCATTTAGATGTTTAAATCAAATTGTTGAAAAATTCCCAGTCCTGAGAAGGCATTACTGACACTGAAAAGTCCCTCCTCTTTACAATACTGGAATAGAAATGTGCCTTTTGCCTCAACTAGGAGAAGGAGAATGGGCTCCGTACTCGCTGGCAGAGGCACCGCAGCCTGGTCATTCACTATTTTCCAGGGTGACCCCGCGGGCCAGATCCTTGAGTTTTACACCCCTGCTCTATGGCAACCACAAATCAGGAGGAGTCTGATAGCACCTTTTCAGATTAACAAATTTAATAAAACTTTATGCCAGTTAAATTAACTTGTTAGCCTTAGAAGGTGCTGTCTGTGTCCTGATTTTAAAGGTAAGGGTAAAGGTTCCCCTCGCACATATATGCTAGTCGTTCCTGACTCTAGGGGGCAGTGCTCACCTCCGTTTCAAAACTGAAGAACCAGCGCTGTCCGAAGACGTCTCCGTGGTCATGTGACCAGCATGACTCAAAGCCAAAGGAACACGGACCGTTGTTACCTTCCCACCAAAGGTGGTCCCTATTTTTCTACTTGCATTTTTTACATGCTTTCGAACTGCTAGGTTGGCAAAAACTAGGACAAGTAACAGGAGCTCACCCTGTTACACGGCAGCACCAGGGATTCGAACCACTGAACTGCCGACCTTTCGATCGACAAACTCAGCGTCTTAGCCACCACGTCCCTTATGTCCTGATTTTATGTAAGTAAAATTACCAGTAACTTAAATCACAAAAACGTCATACTTACACGGATATCCGAGGACCCCTGCTCTTTGGGAGAAATATCTTCTGAGCAGTTCTGAAGCTTGAACATCCAGTAGTGCTTTGCAGTGATGATGAAGTTTAAGGGCAAGAGAGAGTTGATCCCAAGGAGGAAGAAAATAATATAAGTGGCATTCCAATGGTCTTTGGGCTTTCCGAAAATGTACTGGTTTGCCCCCGATTCCTCAAGGAGCGCTTTCTCTTCTTGGATTGTGGGGTTCGTTGACTTGTACAAAGAGCTTGTGCTGGACTGGAAGTCATCTTCGCTGTCTTCCAAATCAAGAGACACTTTTATGAAGAAAATAAGTATCATTATGATGATATATGAATCACAAAATCTTTGTTATCCAATGCAAGTCCTCACCATCAAAATGATTGTATGATTTGATTCTTTGCACTAACAAAGAGCTATAAATTAAATTAGAGCTTTCTTTCCGATAGATAGGCAACATTGGGGATTTCTTCTAACTCCTCCAATCTTAATTCAGTTCTCATCTTATGAAAGTTAACAGTGGAAATACTGGTCTACCTTAGGGGAAAAAAATATAAATCTTATTATTTGAGCTGATATCTAATATTTGTACCAAGGCAAGACATTGGCTTCTTCAGCCCAGTGTTCTCAGTGATTACTTTTGTTCCTTTCAGGATGGAGAGAGTTTACCCAATCCTATCTGAAGACACTAGAGATTGACATTGAGAACTTCTCCATGAAAGGATGTCGGCTCCTTGATTAGTTACCAGAAACAGTCTGCAGCACTCCAGAGAACTGCTAGATGGCAGCAAAGATACAGAACATTTACTCTTTCCTGCCACCTATTGGTGATTCATGGTTCTGCAGTGCAAAACTGATAACTCTATCCATGAGACTATTGAGAAACAAAATCCCATCTAGCTATCATTAAGCATTGCAGCGACAGATTAAACATTCTTGATGTATTTCCAGGAGGTCCTGGAACTGGAACTGGACCGAAAAACTGTCAGGCATTGTGCACTAATTTGTAATCCAGCACCAGCTTTCCCCAGTTTCTTTGCTCTCTGTGTGTGTGTGTGTGCGTGTGTATCTATATCTATATCTACAGAGAGAAAGACAGAGACAGAGAGAGAGATAATTTGCCATAATCAATTTTCCTAACTGGGCACTTAGACAAAATGGTTGAAATAGGACAGTTTGACTGCCTGTTCACAAAATGGCTGCTATAGTATATGGTATATGAGGTAGAAGGAAAGCTGGTGATCAGGTCTAGATGATCAGACATCTTTTTTATGTGCCACATACACAGCACATATAAAAAAAAAGTGGATCATTCTTGATTTTTTTTTTTTGAGAATCAACTGGAGATCTTCTGCCACTATGGATGTTCCCTCCCCGCCTCTTTTCACCTTTCTCTGGGCAAATGGGCCAAAGAAATCCCTTTATTTTTTGTTTGAAGGTGCTTACAGTTGATTTGGTGCCCATAATTATAATCAGAAACAGAGGGTACGCTGGGCTGGCACTCTGCCCTTTTCTAAACATTTTAACTAATCTAAACATCAATAAAAACCCTAGTGCAGGGGTCTGCAAACTTGGCTCTTTTAAGACTTGTGGACTTTAACTTCCAGAGTTCCTCAGCCAGCTTTGCTGGCTGAGGAACTCTGGGAGTTGAAGTCCACAAGTCTTAAAAGAGCCAAGTTTGCAGACCCCTGCCCTAATGGAACAGAGTTTAATGAGCGCTTAGGCAGTATCTGCAGGCACACTGGGACTTACTGGTACCAGTAAGAAATCTGTCTTCCGAATCTATTTTGTCATATGGCTTTATTGAGAGGGTTTGAGGGCATGCGTTGAGTTTGCTATTCATTTACTTGGGGAAAACCCACCTCTGCATTGTTACTTGCTCAGTTTTAAAAGCAGGACAAATGGTGCATAATGAATACCCCCTCTGGAGGGATTATAGGTAGTCCTCAATTTATGCCCACAGTTTGGGGCATATTTTATGCTGCTAGGCAAGGTGAATGTTAAGTCAGTTGTGCCTGATTTTATGACCGTTTTTTGCCACAGTTATTAAGTGAATCGCTGTTTTTAAAAACTGGTATGGTCATTAAGTAAATCTGTCTTTCCCCATGATACTTGCTTGTTAGAAGCTGGCTGGGAAGGTTGCAAATGGTGATCACATCAGCCCAGGATGCTGCAACCATTATAATATAATAGCAATAGCACTTGGATCTATATACCGCTTCACAATGCTTTACAGCCCTCTCTAAGCGGTTCACAGAATCAGCCTACTGCCAATAATCTGGATCCGCATTTTACTGACATCTGAAGGAAGGAAGGCTGAGTCAACCTTGAGCTGGTCAGGATCGAACTGCTGGCAGTCGGCAAATTAGCCTGTAATCCTGCTGGCAGTCGGCAGAATTAGCCTGCAATCCTGCATTCTAACCACTGCGCCATCACGGCTCTTAAATGACTATATACAATGCATTTCGGGGGTCTGGAGGTCCACCGCCCCACCACATCCATACGGTACATGCCAGTGGCCAAGCACCCAAACTTTAATTCTTGCAACAGTCTTAAGTTCAAAGACTGGCTGTCACTTCAAACAGCCACTAAACCAATGGTTGTAAGCTAAGGACTACCTGTAGAAGGCAGGTATTTGCTGCATAAAAAGGAATTCTAGCCCAATAGATGTTTTGGGGTTCAAATACTTTTGATCCGGGTTTTTTTCCCCCACCCTTGGCAACTTTACTCAAAAGTTCACACATTTTAAAATTGTCCTGGTTGTGAAAAACTGCTCCAAATCACAACAGCCCAGTTCTTTGAATAATTCTTTTACAGCCACATTATCTGGGCTCCCATTTCTCCAGATGCCCTCCAATTTGGGGGTGGGGATAATAGGATGCTGGTAGTCCTTAACTTACCACCGCAATGAGCCCCACACGTACGTTGCTAAGTAAGTTATGACTTTTCTTGCCCCATTTGTTAAGTGACTCACTGCAGTTGTTAACTTAGAAACACGATTGTTAAATGAATCCGGCTTCCCCACTAACTTTGCTTGTCAGAAGGTCGCAAAAAGGGGATCACATAACTCGGGGGACACTGCAACCGTCATAAATATATGATCCGGCTGTCAAGCATCCGAATGTAAATAACACAACCGTGGGGATGCTGAAACGGTCATAAGTCACTGTTTTCAGTGTCGGCTGTGACTTCAAATGGTCACTAAATGAACTGTTGTAAGTCGAGGACTACCTGTATAGCCAACACCCTTAAGGATACTCTATGGGGGAAGGGCTGGGTCATCCCAGGCCTCTATGGCTCAGGCTGCTAATGCAGTCTGTTATTAACAGCAACTGCCTGCAATTACTGCAGGTTCTAGTCCCACCAGGCCCAAGGTTGACTCAGCCTTCCATCCTTTATAAGGTAGGTAAAACGAGGACCCAGATTGTTGGGGGCAATAAGTTGACTTTGTATATAAATATACAAATAGAATGAAGACTATTGCTAACATAGTGTAAGCGCCCTGAGTCTTCAGAGAAGGGCGGGATGTAAATGCAAATAATTTAAAAAAAACAAACCGAAAGCCAAACCCCATGGCTGTATCCTCCTCAGATACAGCTGCTGGGTTGACCCTGGAAAAGATGATCCCTTAGAGATGCCAGCTGCTCCAAAGCTGACTGAATTCTGAATCCTGACTTTGCAGAATCCTGTCTCCAAAGCTTTCTAAATTCTGACTTCACAGAATCCTGTGTCCAAAGTTTTCTAAATTCTGACTTTGCAGAATCCTGTGTCCAAAGTTTTCTAAATTCTGACTTTGCAGAATCCTGTCTCCGAAGTTTTCTGAATTCTGAATTCACAGAATCCTGTCTCCAAAGCTTTCTAAATTCTGACTTCGCAGAATCCTGTCTCCAAAGTTTTTTGAATTCTGAATTCTGACTTTGCAGAATCCTGTCTCCAAAGTTTTTTGAATTCTGAATCCTGACTTCGCAGAATCCTGTCTCCAAAGCTTCCTAAATTCTGAATTCTGACTTTGCAGAATCCTTTCTCCAAACCTTTCTAAATTACGAATCCTGACTTCGAAAAATCCTGTCTCCAAAGATTTCTAAATTCTGAGTCCTGACTTAGCTCGACTGTTGTGGTTTTAGGGCGCGCACGAGACTCGCGCGCGCATCCCCCCCCCTCCGGCCACTTCCTTTGCACGTTTAAACAAAGTGAGCAGAATCTTTAAAAAACCTCGGAACATCTAAGGCCGGAAATTGCTCTTTTATTTTATTTTATTTTTTTGCCCCATAGGATCGCGGCGGGGGAAAAAGACTCGCCAGACAACCCGCTGTAAAGAAAAGCGGCGTTGGAGACAGCCTTCCAAGCGATTTAGAAAACAACCCGGGGGTGGGGGTGGGATTCGTAGCCGGTTCGTCCGGACAACCGAATGATTAGGGCGAGATTCAGACGCGCAAGAAAGACGCGCGTTGGTTAAAAAAGCCCCGATCCTTTTGGGGAAGGTAGAAAAAGCGAAGGGCCGCTGCAAACCGAGGAGGGAGGAAGGAAGGAAGGAAGGGAGAAGAACGGCAGGCGAAGGCGAACAAAGCCTCGGCGGGGCCGCGCAAAACAGGGAGCCGCCGAGCCGCGGAAAAAGCCACTTACTGTCGCCGCTTGTAGGCGCCTCCCCATCTAACTCAGCCGTCCGGCTCGCAGTCGGGGCTTTTTTTGCCGAGCAACGCCGCCGGCCCTCGCAAAAACCCCTCCCAAGGGGCCGCCTTCCACGTCGCCTCGGCCCGGGGCTCGCTTCCCACTTTGCAACCGGGCGGAGCCGCGCGCGGCAACACACCGGCCGGCCGGCCGCCCTCCCTTCGGAGGCCTAGTCGTATTCGCGCCAACGAGCCTGTTTTTTTTTTCCCCCGGGTCCGCCGTTCTCCGGAACGGTTTCAAATCGGGGTGAGGCCCAGAGGCGCGCCGTCTCTCGCCCCGGGAGAGGCCGCAGAGACGCCCCGAAAACCTTTCCTTGGGGTACCGCTGAGGGTCGTCTTCTCTAAAGGCAGAGGGGGCTCCAAACATCGAGAGAATCCAGAGATACTTCACGAGAAGAGTCCCCCCACTCCTCTCCTCGCAATAAAATACCTTATTTTATTTTATTTGTTTTGTCGAATACATATTAGATAATATATAAAAGTATAAGCATGAATTTATTGATTTATTTTCTCGAGTACATATTAAATAATATAAGTATGTAGGAATTTAGCACCCACCCACCCTCCTAGAAGAATGAAATATTTTAGAAAATGTTTAAAAAGGCAGAATATTATATTTCCCTGGATGAGAAATGGAGAAACATGTTTTAAAGACAAAGCAGCTCCCTGCAACTTCCTGCCACCCCCCACCTTTGTCAATGGGCCATTAAAGCCTCAACCAAGCTTTATTTTCCCCCACCTTTGTCAATGGGACCATCATTTGCAACACAATAGGACCCATCTAGCAACAGAAACTCACCACATGACACCTGGGAAGATTACATCAGCCAGCAAGGCTAGCTAAGACCCCCACCCCCTGGGAGTCTGACAACCAATCAGGATACTCTTCCTGTGCCCCAGAAAGTTCAAAGCTCAGAAAAAGCATAAAGCCAGGGAGCACACAGGATCTCAGCCCCTTTTCTGTTCAGGATCTCAAGCCATGTGATCCTGGCCACCATTAAACCATCTTTCCAAGCAGCCTCCATATTTCCAGTGTCTTTGTCCCCACTTGGAACTGAACCCAGATGGATATTTTTTCCAACAAGTATAAGCATGAATTGAATATGTAAAATGAATTCAATTAAAGGGAATATTAGGACAGGGAGGGTAAGCACGCTGGTGCTCTCATGCACGCCCCTTACAGATCTCTTAGGAATGGGGTGAGGTCAACAGTAGACAGTTTAAGGTTAAAATTTTGGGGGTTTGGGGATGAAACCACAGTCAGGTAGAGCATTCCAGGCATTGACCACTCTTACTGAAGTCAGTATTGTCTGCAATCGAGTTTGGAGCGGTTTACCTTAAGTTTGTATCTATTGTGTGCTCGGGTATTGTGGTTGAAGCTGAAGTAGTCATGGACAGGTAGGACATTGTAGCAGATGATTTTATGACTCCAGATTTTGGGCTTAGAAAATTTAGAATTAGGACGACTTCAGTCTGACCTAAGCGTAGTACATAAAACTATCTGCCACAATGCCCTACCTGTCCATGACTACTACAGCTTCAACCACAACAATACACGAGCAAATAATAGATACAAACTTAAGATAAACCGCTCCAAACTCGATTGCAGAAAATACGACTTCAGCAACAGAGTGGTCAGTGCCTGGAATGCACTACCTGACTCTGTGATTTCATCCCCCAAACCCCAAAACTTAAAGCTTAAACTGTCTACTGTTAACCTCACCCCATTCCTAAGAGGTCTGTAAGGGGCGTGCATAAGCGCACCAGTGTGCCTACCGTCTCTGTCCTAATGTCCTCTTATTCGTATCCTCTTCATGTATTCAAATCATGTTTATACTTTTATCTGTTATCTTATATATGATTGACAAATCAACCAATCAATCATTGAAAACTTGTGGACTTCAACCCTCAGAATTCCCCAGCCAGCAGGGGATGGTTGTTGAAGCCCACAAGTCTTTAAAAGTTGTCAGGGTATATTTTAATAGAATAAATAAAAATAACAGATAGAAAGATTAGAGGTTTATCTGCACTACTATTAAAGTAGTACTATCACTACTAAATCTGCAGTACTATTAATCTTCTCACTGTTCCCATCACCTATCTCCTTCCACTTATGACTGTATGACTGTAACTTTGTTGCTTGTCTCCTTACAATTTATATTGATATTGATTGTTTTCTGATTGCTTAGTTGTACCCTATGACTATCATTGTGTTGAACCTTATGATTCTTCCACTTATCATTCTTCCACTTATGACTGTATCTTTGTTGCTTGTCTCCTTACTATTTATATTGATATTGATTGTTTCCTGATAGCTTAGTTGTACCCTATGACTATCATTAAGTGTTGAACCTTATGATTCTTCCACTTATGATTCTTTCACTTACGATTCTTCCACTTATGACTGTAACTTTGTTGCTTGTCTCCTTACGATTTATATTGATATTGATTGTTTTCTGATTGCTTATTTGGACCCTATGACTATATTAAGTGTTGAACCTTATGATTCTTGACAAGTGTATCTTGTCTTTTTATGTACACTGAGAGCATCTACACCAAAGACAAATTCCTTGTGTGTCCAATCACACTTGGCCAATAAAGAATTCTGTTCTATTCTATTCTATTCTATTCTATTCTATTCTATTCTATTCTATTCTATTCTATTCTATTCTATTGATATTGATATTGATATTGATATTGATTCCTGATTGATTATTTGTACCGTATGACTATCATTAAGTATTGTGCCTTATGATTCTTGAACGTATTTTTTCTTTTATGTACACTGAGAGCATATGCACCAAGACAAATTCCTTGTGTGTCCAATCACACTTGGCCAATAAAAATTCTATTCTATTCTATTCTATTCTATTCTATTCTATTCTATTCTATTCTATTCTATTCTATTCTATTCTATTCTATTCTATTCTATTCTGTAGGTTTATACATGTTAGGCTTTCCGCCCCCTGCTGTTTAAATAATAATATGAGGATCACCTAAGTTTGATAAATGTGATAAAGATTACTAATATTGTTGTAATTTGGATCAACATGACTGCCTACCATCAACACTGTCCACGTACAATATGAATGTATATTTAAAAATAAAAAATATATAATAAGTCAAAAAGGTTGGTTATCCCTGTTCTAGATACTGTATAATATGAAATGATTGGCTTTGTCTTGTTTCCATATACAAAACTGATCCTTCATACAAAACTGATCCTTCAGAGTGCTTGTGTGCCTGTATTTGTGTATTTGTGTGGGTGGGTGTAGTTTCTTCCAAAAGATGACGCAGAAGGCACACTCCTATTCCAGTATTGTAAAAGGGAGGGGATTTTCAGTATCCTCTCAAAACCTTCCTTGGGGCATCACTGAGGTTGTTCTCTTAATTCCAACCTTAAATCCAACCTTTAAGACTTATGGACTTCAACTCCCAGAATTCCCCAGTGTTGAAGCCCACAAGTCTTAAAAGTTGTCAAGGTCGGACATCCCTGTTCTACAGACAGTATAAGAAAAGGGCCGGTTTAGCTCACGCTGGTAAAAACCTGTTATTAAGAACACAGAAGCCTGCAATTACTGCAGGTTCGAGCCCGGCCCAAGGTTGACTCAGCCTTCCATCCTTTATAAGGTAGGTAAAATGAGGACCCAGATTGTTGGGGGGGCAATAAGTTGACTTTGTAAAAATATACAAATAGAATGAGACTATTGCCTTATACACTGTAAGCCGCCCTGAGTCTTCGGAGAAGGGCGGGGTATAAATGTAAACAAAAACAAAAAAAAAATGATTGGCTTTGTCATACAAAACTACATTTGTATTTTGTATTTTGTATGCTTATACCGCCTAATATTTACTCATATATGTGTTTATATACTATATAATCTTTTTGTATGATACCTACATATATTGTTGTGACAAAATAAATAAATAAATAAATAAATAAAATAAATAAATAAATAAATAAATAAATAAATAAATACTTCCACATACAAAACTGATCCTTCATACAAAACCGATCCTTCAGAGTGCTTGTGTGCCTCTCTCTCTCTCTCTCTCTGTGTGTGTAGTTTCTTGCAAAAAATGCACATTTCTATTCCAGTATTTTAAAAGGGAGGAAATTTTCAGTATCCTCCGAAAACCTTCCTTGGGGTTTTGGGTTGAGGTTCTTCTGGGAAGTTTTGATTGTTGACTACTTGGGTTTTTCTGCTCTGTCGTTGTCCCCCCACCAAGCCTTTCAGAGCCAGTAAATTAATAAACCCAGCTTCCTTAACTATTTACAGTTGAGTAAAGTAGTGACGTTAATTATTTATCAACAGGACCTGCTGCACAGCATTGTTTAAATTTTATACCTACAGCTGACTTCCGGAATATAGACGTGATTGCAGATAATAAAATAAAAGCAGTCTGCCAGGTAGATGTTAGCCTATAATTCCTTCTTCAAAGAAATCAGGTTCTTCCAGCCTTTTGCTCTTCAAAGATACTTGTCTATAACTGTCATTGTTCATGGAATGCTGGGCCAAAGAATCCATTATACTGTGAACCAATGTACGTACTAGCTGGAAGGGACCAAGTTGGGGTAGGCTGTTTGATGTGACCAAAGAAGGCTGCACTGTATGAGGATATGACTGAACAGCGCCTCTAGTAACAGAGCCTCTAGTAATTTAGCAAGCTTGAATAAAGGGGACAATCTCTAATCCCATATGGATCTCACAGTATTTTTTTTTTACCCAGTATTTTAACAGTTGTAATTAAAACTAGTTGGGTCAGTTTATCATTTAATTATAGTATCATTTTGTTGGAGTCACAAAGTAATTTTCTGGTTGGTTGGCTAAGACTTGTGTCATCAGAGATGGTGCATATGGGTTGATTAAGATAATAAGACCAGTTAAGCTCTTCTCAAAGCCTAAATTTGATTTAATTCTGCATTTATTTAAAATAGACTTCCTTTGGAAGAGACAGATGATAGCTAGCTAGATAGCTAGCTAGCTAGCTAGATATATAGATAGATAGATAGATAGACAGACAGATGATAGATAGGTAGATAGGTAGGTAGATAGATAGATAGATTTTAGATCTTTTTGGAAAATCAAGTTGATCCCATTTAGACATTCCAGATTGGTCCAGGAAAAATGTGTTTGCTCCTGTGCAAAAGCCATCAACTCCCTGAAATTTCTCTGAATTTCTCCAACTGGTTTTCGAGTCCAAACTGAAGCAAGACTTTGCATTCCTTTTTTGCAATTCTATTCATAAATCCAAATTATCTAACTGCTTTCTGATTAAATTTCCAGATCAGTCATATAACCCTTTTCTTCACAATAACTGTTTTGAAATATTAGGGACAGACTAATTTTTTTTCCCCAAATTGTAAACAAGGTGCTTATTCATTCTGGAACGCCATAGGCTAAAATAATGGAAGAGCACTTTCTAAATATTTCCTGCAGATGAGGGGGACCTCAAGACCATGTTAATTGAAAATTATGGAACCTGATTTGATTTTTTTTTAGGGTGGCTGGCTGTGGAATACTAGAAGTTGAAGTCAACATATCTTGAAGCTGCCAAAGCATTGAGAGAAGAGGGATATATGGAGAAAATATATATCTATCATACATACACGGTGGCAGATACCAGCAAATACTTGGAAACATTGTCATATAAGTTCATACACCTTCTGTATCAAGAATTATAACTTCCTTTATGGAATACAACCCATTATTGTACTTTTAGTAATGTTGCTATGTTCAGATCATCATTTATGTATTGGAGAAAAAGTGCCTACTTCAAATTAATTCATTTTCATTCTTCACTTCACTTCCTTGGAGGCATCACATAGCTGAATTTCATTTGCAAGTTACTGATCTGCCTTAACATTTAAATTTAAACCAGCCGCCTTTAAGGCAATGTGAGATTAACAAAAATGAAAGAGGATTTTTCAGATTCTATCTCTCCCCTTGTTCTTTATGGAGAAGGTAAATTTGTGCCTAAGCTCTGCCATTTCAGAATGTGTAAATGAACGCGCCTCTGTATTGCGCAGAATAAAATCCTTGCCCACTGACGACTAGCATTTCAGGGGCAAGATTAAACTTTTCTTCCTGAAATTCCTTCTCCAGGCTGTTAAAAGGGACAGAAGGATTGAGAACTTCCTCCCTTCGTTCCTTCCTTCCACCTTCCTCCCTCCCTCCCTCCCTCCCTCCCTCCCTCCTTTCTTCTTTCTTCCTTGCTGTACTCTGCTGTGCTATGCTGTGCTATGCTATTATTGTGACGCAGGCCCAAGTAGTTATTACCAGACAAATCAATCCTAAACAAACCTATTTTATTAGAACAGATGAAAATTACTTCATTCTCAGCTTAGTCCAAATTAATTCCAAAACAAAGTCCTTCAGAAAAAGTCCTTCGGCCTTATCACAAACCTCTGCCCACTTTGACACCCTGCCTAAGGCTTTTCTTGGCAAGAACCCCACGAAGTTCAGAAATAAGAGACCATGGCTAGAAACAATTAGAGCAACATTGCTTTCCTACAAAGAGCCCAGGAGCTATTGCTGCTCTTTTAAGCCTTATGGTAGGGGCCAATCAACTCCTAGCCTTACTCCCGAGTTGTCCTTTTTGCTTTAGCTGCTCTTGTCTTCTGGCAGCTCTTCGCATGCGTGCCCTAGGAACAGGCTTCTCCTGTTCCTCTGCTTCTCTGCTGTCCGCCTCTGGAGGCTTCGGAGTCTGTGCATCGCTCCCAGATGGCCCTGGCCCCATCTCTGCCTCTGACGCAGAGCCCTCATCCGGGCCTTCCCCAGACTCCAGGACTGGCCCATGGTCCTCCCCAGCCTCTTCCCTGTCCGACTCCACTGTTAGCTCCATGGGCTGCTGACGGATCACAACAGCTATGCTATTTATTTATTTATTTATTTATTTATTTATTTATTTATTTATCTATCACATTTGTATACCGCCCTATCTCCCTAGGGACTCAGGGCGGTTCACAGGCAAATAAAAAAGGTACATATAAATACAGAATAAAATAACAGTTAAAAAACTTATTCTACATAGCCAAATTTTTAAAAGAACAATATAAATAATAAAACCCATTAAAACCAATATAAATTTAAAATCTAATCCAGTCCTGCGCAGATGAATAGATGTGTTTTAAGCTCACGACGGAAGGTTCGGAGGTCCGGAAGTTGACGAAGTCCTGGGGGGAGTTCGTTCCAGAGGGTGGGAGCCCCCACAGAGAAGGCCCTTCCCCTGGGTGTCGCCAGACGGCACTGCCTAGCCGACGGCACCCTGAGGAGTCCCTCTCTGTGAGAGCGCACGGGTCGGTGAGAGGTATTCGGTAGCAGCAGGCGGTCCCGTAAGTAGCCCGGCCCTATGCCATGGAGCGCTTTAAAGATAGTTACCAAGACCTTGAAGCGCACCCGGAAGGCCACAGGTAGCCAGTGCAGTCTGCGCAGGAGAGGTGTCACATGGGAGCCACGAGGGGCTCCCTCTATCACCCGCACAGCCACATTCTGAACTAACTGAAGCCTCCGGATGCCCCTCAAGGGGAGCCCCATGTAGAGAGCATTGCAGTAATCCAGCCGAGACATCACGAGGGCGTGAGTGACCGTGCATAGGGCATCCCGGTCTAGAAAGGGGCGCAACTGGCGAACCAGGCGAACCTGGTAAAAAGCTCTCCTGGAGACGGCCGTCAAATGGTCTTCAAAAGACAGCCGTTCATCCAGGAGGACGCCCAAGTTGCGCACCCTTTCCATCGGGGCCAATGACTCGCCCCCAACAGTCAGCCGCGGACTCAGCTGACTGTACCAGGATGCCGGCATCCACAGCCACTCTGTCTTGGAGGGATTGAGCTTGAGCCTGTTTCTCCCCATCCAGACCCGTACGGCTTCCAAACACCGGGACAGCACTTCAATAGCTTCGTTGGGGTGGTCCGGTGTGGAAAAGTACAGCTGAGTGTCATCAGCGTACAGCTGGTACCTCACACAAAGCCACTGATGATCTCACCCAACGGCTTCATATAGATGTTGAACAGAAGGGGCGAGAGAATCGACTCCAGCGGCACCCCACAAGTGAAGCGCCTCGGGGCCGACCTCTGCCCCCCTGTCAACACCGTCTGCATCTGGTCAGAGAGATAGGAGGAGAACCACCGATAAACGGTGCCTCCCACTCCCAATCCCTCCAACCGGCGCAGCAGGATACCATGGTCGATGGTATCAAAAGCCGCTGAGAGGTCTAATAGGACCAGGGCAGAGGAACAACCCCTATCCCTGGCCCTCCAGAGATCATCCACCAACGCGACCAAAGCCATCTCAGTGCTGTATCCGGGCCGGAAGCCAGACTGGAACGGGTCTAGATGCTATGCTATGCTATGCTATGCTATGCTATGCTATGCTATGCTATGCTATGCTATGCTATGCTATGCTATGCTATGCTATGCTATGCCAGAGTGGGAAGCTGTCCATGGGAGGCTCGTCTTTGCATCTCTTGGCTTGCCTGTGGCCTGTGCAGCATGTTGGGATTGCCTGCCTTCTGCCCCGCATCTCTGCCTCTGTCTTCTCCTGGTGCCATCGCACGAAGACAAGCCTCCCATGGACGGCTGCCCACTCTGGCCCACTGACTTGGCTTTCCTGCGGCCTGCGCAGCCTGTCTGGATTGCCTTCCTTCCCCTCCCTACTCTTCTGCCTCCATCTGCTGCTTGGACAGGGAATCAACTCACCTGCGCTGTGTGGGCTGCGCAGCTCCAGAGTGCGCCAAGGGGATGGTGGGTTGCAGGTGCTGCCGGGTACTGTCGCTCCTCGTGTGCTTCCCACCTCTTCAATGCTCTGATTACCCTGAAATCATGTTTCCCTGAAAATAAGCCCTAGTGCTTATTTTGGAGCCCACAAAAATATAAGATCGGGTTTTATTTTCAGGGAAATACGGTATAGAGCTAGAGAGATAGAAATGGAGAGAGATAGGGATAGAGATAAAGAGGATAGAGATAGAGGGTATATTTAATACTAAATAACAGTAAGCAATAGGCGATATGGTGGTTCAGTGGCTAAGATGCTCAGCTTGTTGATCGAAAGATTGGCAGTTCAGCGGTTCAAATCCCTAGTGCCGTGTAACGGGGTGAGCTCCCGTTACTTGTCGCTGCTTCTGCCAACCTAGCAGTTCGAAAGCACGTAAAAAATGCAAGTAGAAAAATACGGACCACCATTGGTGGGAAGGTAATAGCGTTTCGTGCACCTTTGGCGTTTATTCATGCTGGCCACATAACCATGGAGACGTCTTCGGACAGCGCTGGCTCTTCGGCTTTGAAACGGAGATGAGCACCGGTCCCTAGAGTCGGGAACAACTAGCACGTATATGCAAGGGGAACCTTAACCTTAAGAGTAAGCCATTTAACCATGACCTGAGCATGAACCTAGAAGGACCCGCCTAATGCCTTAGAACCTAGAAGTTTAGGTTGAACAAGTTAGAGCACAGTCTGCGTCTCAGATCAGATGAGAAGAGTCTGTGTGACAACAATGCAGCTGGAAGCAGTAACGGAAAGAAATTGCATTTAGCTGTAGCTGTTCCAGTCCAATCATTAATGACAGCTTCGACAGCAAAAGCATGGATGTATTAAATTACTAGTACAAATTAGTAATACAAACATGTGTGGTGGCCTGTTGTAACTGCTAATGTAAGCTTATCATATGCATGTATTAGTAATTTATCGGCTGATATTTGCTTTGGTTTTCTCCTTGCCCTTTTTCTTAAGCACCAATGACAGCTCTTCAAAGCCCAATGGAAGGCCTAATTCTCCACCCCCCCTCCTAAAGGATTTCAATCCATTCTAGACTTTTTTTGGGGGGTGGGTAGGAGTGGTAGAGAGATTTCCTGATTTTGTTCTCTTTTTCCCTTAGTATTTCATCTATTTCTCAACATCTTGAGGTAGGCTGGAGAAAGAAAGACTGAGATTGGAAATAACGACAGGATGGAAGTATAGGTAGTTCTTGACTTATGACCACAACTTGAATCTTGTTTCCCCTGCAAGGTTTTACAACCTTTTTGCCATGGTGACTTAAATAAGTCTGGCTTCCTCCATTGACTTTGCTTATTGGAAGCTGGCCGGGAAGGTCTCAAACAGCAATCGCATGATTCTGGGGCACTGCAACCATTGTAAGTTGATGCTAGTTGCCAAGTGCTCAGATTTTGATGATGTGACCCTGGGATGCTGCCATGGTCGTTATAGGGCATGGATCAATGATAAGTCACTTTTTTCAGTGCTGTGGTAACTTCAACCAGTTGCTAAATGAATGATTGTCTGTCGAGGACCACCTGTATCCCTCCATGTAAGTTCTTGTAAAAGAAAAAAAAATCCCACAAAAGAGCGTACAATTGCACGCAAACATGCACACTAAATATATGCATGGACATTTAGGAGCTCAGTAGTGGTGGAGAGACAACCTCTATGTCAGGGGTGTCAAATTCAAGACCCACGGGCCAAATCTGGCCCACGATGTGGTCAAATCCGGCCCGTGGGGCCATCCTGAAAAATGTAAGGGGGTGGCCCACGTCGCTTCAGCCCGGTTTACCCAGTGCAAAGAGGAAACGTGTCAGCAGTTTGGAGAGTGGCATCAAGCTGGCCACGCTAGGGGTGAAATCCAGCAGATTCTGACCAGGTTCTGGAGAACCGTTAGCGGAAATTTTGAGTAGTTTGGAGAACAGGCAAATACCACCTGTGGCTGGTCCCAGGAGTGGGGAGGGAATGGGGATTTTGCAGTATCCTTCCCCTGCCACACCCACCAAGCCACACCAAGCCCACCAAGCCACGTCCACAGAACCGGTAGTAAAAAAAAATTGGATTTCACCACTGGGCCATGCCCACCCAATTGGCCACACCCACTTGACCCCCTGAGGTCAGCCACAGCCCTGAGGTCAGCCACAGCCCTGATGTGGCCCTCAATGAAATTGAGTTCGACCCCCTGCTCTATGTGATTCTCACTCGTTATAAATATTTGTGTCGATGTCCAGCGGCTGCTTGTGCAAATGGAATTCAGGGTTGGGCACTGCTTATATCACTGGCTGAAGGCTATGGGGGGCTGGAGGGGGAGGGAATCACGATGGCTAATCATATAACTGATCTACAATTTTCTGTTTCTCCCGCCCCCTCCCCCAATCCAGGATTGAGTTCAACTTATTTTTGTATAATTCTTCTAGGCGTAGAGCGGTGTTGCATTATTATTATTATTATTTTGCCCTGACGATGTCAGGAAGCCGAAATTCAGCTTTGCTTTTGAACTGTTGGAAGAAATATCCATCTGGGTTCAGTTCCAAGTGGGGACAAAGACACTGGAAACATGGAGGCTGCTTGGAAAGATGGTTTAATGGTGGTCAGGATCACATGGCTTGAGTTCCTGAACAGAAAAAAGGGGCCGAGATCCTGTGCGCTCCCTGGCTTTATGCTTTTTCTGAGCTTTGAACTTTCTAGGGCACAGGAAGAGTATCCTGATTGGTTGTCAGACTCCCAGGGGGTGGGGGTCTTAGCTAGCCTTGCTGGCTGATGTAATCTTCCCAGGTGTCATGTGGTGAGTTTCTGTTGCTAGATGGGTCCTATTATGTTGCAGATGATGGCCCATTGACAAAGGTGGGGAGAATGAGTTTCTACCTCTGACCCATTGACAAAGGTGGGGGGAAATGAGTGAGCTTGGCTGAGGCTTTAATGGCCCATTGACAAAGGTGTGTGTGTGTGGGGGGTTTGCAGGAAGTTGCAGGGAGCTGCTTTGTGTTTAAAACATGTTTCTCCATTTCTCATCCAGGGAAATATAATATTCTGCCTTTTTAAATATTTTCTAAAATATTTCATTCTTCTAGGAGGGGGGTGGGTGCTAAATTCCTACAGAACAAAAAAGAAATTAATACGGGTCGGCCTGCGGGTTCCTTATTTGTGTCATGAGGGAAGCAGGTTGTGGACAGAATGGGAACAATCAAGCCTAAGATGCCAATTGGGATTTGCTCTTTGATAAAATCTAAATACGAGACCTCAGATTATCTGGGTGGGTTTGGCCTTGAAAAGTAATTGGAGATTTTAATTAGCAAAAAGTGGCTGCTTTTGAGACAAACTGGATCTGCAGAGCCTCTAACAATTCCAGCACTGAGAGTTATCCTCTCATGTCCTGACCTTACAGTCACCTTCTCCTTTGCGTTAGATTACTGCCAAGTCAAAATCTACAACCTTCACCATGCATAGAGCAGGACTTGCCATGTGTCAACCCTGAAGCTGGCCTGACCAAAACCATTTTGACCGCTTCAGTGTTGCCACACTGGAGCTGAGGGAGAGGGAGGTGGGATTTGAGATAAAGGGGATTTTGTAGCCAAAACAAAATATTTTCTCTTGGGAACCAAGGACATTCTCCCATCTAGTCAGAGGAAGGCGGAGTGATGCTACCCGGTTGCCAGACCTCACTGTGATTAAACCATGTGATTGATTGTTTTGAGAAATTAGGTGAAAACCTTGGGAATTTTCAGAGTCAGTTTTCACCAGATTTGTGCTAATGCGATATTTCCAATAAACCTAGTCTTTGAGGAATCTCCTGGCCTTGGAGTTTTGCTTGATTTATTACTTGGAACCCCTGAAACAACGATTGTTACACAAATAGGTTTTGGGTGTACGCACTAGACAAAAAAAGTCTATTCCCCCTCCTGGACTGTCTATTGAAATTGCTTTGTTCTAAGAAACATAAATACTGGACCAGAGAATTGGTGATATTCTTTGGGTGGAAGGGAAAGCGAAGACCTTTTATCTAACATTTCTCTTAAAATCTGATGAATAGTAAAGAGACACAAATCTGCACAGTCACCCATCTTAACTTTGACTTAATCAACCAAAAGTTGTGGCATCTTAAAGTCATACTCATTACATTAGCCATGATCAACTGTAATATAATAGGGAAACTAATATTGTTGTAGGACAGGGGTGTCAAACTCAATTTCATTGAGGGCCGCATTAGGGTTGTATTTGACCTCAGAAGACCGGGGGGGGGCATGGCTGGGTGGGTGTGGCCATGATGGGCGTGCCTGGGGGCATGGCCATGGTGGGACTTATGTCGGGGGCACCTATGGTGGCCAAGTGCTAAGGCAGGACTTCCCTGAAACCAGTGGTGAAATGCTCCAAAGTCCGCTACCAGTTTGCTGTGCATGTGCATGCATAGTACGTGCCAAACGTGCGCTTCATGCGCATGCGCACAGCAGGCGCTACCATGCAGCGCTGAAAAATGAGGTTTAACGCCTTTTCTAAGGTTAAGTAGAACAGCAAGGGGGGGTAACAACTGTGCCGTGTGATTTAGATTCGCTAGAAAGCAGGATTTCCTGCTTTCTAGCGAATATAAATCGTGGAGCACAGCTGATCATCGGAAATATTGGTTTGTCCGAACTAGTAGCATTTTTTTTACTACCGGTTCGCTTGAACCAGTCCAAACTGGTAGCATTTCAACTCTGCCTGAGATCCTCCCTCACTCTCATTATAATCTCCTTTCTTCCTTTCTTCCTTCCTTCCTTCCTTCCTTCCTTCCTTCCTTCCTTCCTTCCTTCCTTCCTTCCTTCCTTCCCTCCCTCTTCCTTCTCCTTTCTTCTTTTCCTCATTTTTCCTTCCTTGTTCTCTTTCCATCTTCCCTTCTTTTTTTCTTTTTCTTTGTCTTTCCTCTTTCCCTTTCTCCTTTCCTGCCCCTTCTTGCATGCTCAAATGCAAAAAGGAAAACGTTTCTCCTTTTGTGTTTTGTTTTTAGTTTGTTTTGATAGCCCTCTGCCAGCAAAAATGGAGCTGGGGGGGAAGGGCATTTTCACTGGCAGAGGGCTGCAGGAGGCTGTCACGGGCCGGTCTTTTGCTGTTTCCAGGCCAGTCCCACGGGCCAAATCTAAGGACCCCGTGGGTTGCATCCGGCTCACAGGCCTTGAGTTTGACACTCCTGTTGTAGGAGGACACAAAAGAAGTTCTTCCCAGCCTCCAGAAAAATGCACTAACTTGTCAGACCACATCCAATGTTAGCTAATGAAGCAGTCAGTCACAATATAATGACTAATACAATGCGTGTTCAATAGATATATGGCTGTGAGTTTTGATCAAACATGAATAATAGGATTGGTCCGCTTTGTTCCAACTGAACGCAATAAACTTAAAATACCAAATATCCAGTTTGTAGCAAACGTTGGAAGAACAATGCTGCCATCTCATGGCATATTCTCATATCTGAAATCTTTCCTCTTTATTTGATGAGTGTATTCCATCATTCATCCCAATTAACCATACTAGTGAGCAAACTGAACAAAACTTGTATTTTTAAAATAGCATTGCTGATGGTATCTCTGCATAAATAGAGAATATGAAAACAAAGAAAGGAACCTAAATGGGAAAACAAAAGGAACAGATGGTATTTACTGAATGCCACAATAACATTGTTAGCCTTTTTAATTGCTATATCTGCTGGTATTCTATTCTATTTGTGTAATTTCTTAAGTTTTCTTACGGAAATATTTACTTAACTGACTGGCCTTCACTGAATACCTTTGGCGTGCTGGATGGATGTGTGATTCTTCTGTTTATAACAATCCCTGATTAAATGGAAATTAATATAGGCAAGAAAGCAGCAATTGGAAGGCAAAGCAGCCACTGGAAAAGCAGATTTACCGGAACTTTCGACCTAATTTTCCTAAAGAACTTTCACTTTCCTAGAACTCAAAGCTTCTTCAGTAACATCATGCCTGACAAATAATCCAGAAAATCACAGGCTTCATTTTCTTTGAAGTTTTCCTTTAGGAGGGTATGTGCGGAAGCAATGTTGCCATTGATCAATCACATCATCCATTTCAAAAAGAAAAGGAATTCTTGATTTCCAAGAAGCAACAATAGGAAAAACTGTCAAGGTGGCCTTGGGATTAACTTTCCACTAGCCAAAGACTCTAGGCCAGTGATAGTCAACCTGGTCCCTACTGCCCACTAGTGGGCGTTCCAGCTTTCATGGTGGGCGGTAGGGGTTTTGTCCAATACAGAAGCACTTTCCTTTTTTTTAATTTAATTGACTTTTTTAAAAAAATGATAGCATTATTTAAAAACATTTTCATTAGGTTTTCATAAAATTCCCCGTGACAATTTAAATTTTTGAAAATATACTATTCGTATCGCCTGCGCATAAGTTTAGTTCACGCTACGTAAGTGAAACTAAATGGCGCTATAGTGCAACCGCAAACAAAAGAGCCTCGTCCCAGAATAGCTCGTACATCTCCCCCCACATCACCCAGCTATAACAGACAAGCAGAACTGGTAGCTGGCGCCCCCCCAAACCCAATCCATGATGCGCAAGAGGCATGCGCAGATGACGATACATGGCGCATTACTGTGGAACCGGTGGGTGGTTAGAAAATTTTACTACTAACAGAGATACAAAAGTGAGCAGTAGATATAAAAAGGTTGACTATCCCTGCTCTAGGGAAACGTGTAAAGGTTTCCACTGTCCAGTCATGTCCGACTCTAGGGAGCAATGCTCATCTCGTGTTTTTTATTCGAGGCAGCCAGCGTGTCTGAAGACATCTCCATGGTCATGTGGCCAGCATGACTATCGTGCTTCCCAGAAAATACCTATTCCCATGATGGCGAACCTATGGCACGCATGCCAGAGATGACACACAGAGCCCTCTCTGTGGGCACATGTGTCGTTGCCAGCTGCTCTTTTGGTTTCCAGCATGCACCAACCAGCTGATCTTTGTGGACACCAGAGTGCCAGAAAATGGCCTGAATATGGCCCCAAAACTGGCCAAAAAACATGCTGTTTTTCATGACATTTTAGGCCACTTTCTGGGTTGTTTTCAGGCCATTTTTGAAAAACAGGCCAAAAAATGGCCTGAAATCTGGCCAAAAAAACGCTCTGAAAATGCCCCGAAAAACACCCTGAAAACACCCCAAAAATGTCCTGAAAACAGCCTGGAAAATGGCCTGAAAATGGCCTGAGAATGGCCAAAAAACAGGCATGCCAAACACCAGCCAGCTGCCCTTCAGGTTTCCGGCGCTCCGGCACGCACACATGCACACACATGCATTCCAGTTTTGGCACTCAGTGACGAAAAGGTTTGCCATCACTGACCTATCCTGAAAATAAGCCCTAGTGTGATTTTATATTTGTGCACAATATAAGCTCTGCCCCAAAATAAACCCTACTTAAGAGCCTGTGCAGCCAGCCGCCCGTCCATTCCATCTGGTTACTCATGGGGATGCCAACACAAGGTGAGGTGTTGGGGTGTGGATGGCCTGGCTGTGGGGGTCATGATGTAAGCCAGTGCAGGATGCATGGGGCAGCTCTACCCGCCCCCCGCTTCACAGCAGTGGCACTCACATGCCACATGGCCTCCTGCCCTGTGGCAGCCATGAGCAAGCAGAAGTGGGCTTCCCGTAGATGGAAAAAATATAAGTCATTCCCCTGAAAATAAGCCTGGGTGCTTATTTTGGAGTCCCCCCCCCCCAAAAATATAAGACTGGATCTCATTTTCAGGGAAACATGGTATATGCTGAAGTGCATGGAATGCTGTTACCTTCCCACCAAAGTGGTACCTATTTATCTACTTGCATTTCTATGCTTTCAAACTGCTAGGCTGGCAGGAGCTGGGGCAAGTAATGGAAGCTCGGGCCTGTCATATGGTGCTCAGGTCTCGAACCCAGGCTGTCAGCTTTCCAGCTGACCAAGTCAACATCCTTAACCATTGAGCCATTGCACCCAACCAGAAGCCTCTATTTGATGATAAACGAAATATTTTGCACACATAAGACTTCTGTTCAACCCTTCTCTCTTTAGCCAGAACTGGAAAAGTTTCTGCTTAAGATTCCAAAGACTGTATTATGGTCCGCCAGCAGCCTGCAGAGCTGGCAGCAGAGTCAGACAGTGAGGAGACTGGGGAGGACCATGAGTCTGGGGAAGCCCTAGACAACGGCTCTGCATCGGAGGCAGAGATGGGGCCAGGGCCATCTGGGAGCGATGCGCGGACTCCAGAGCCTTCAGAGGCAGACAGCAGAGAGGTAGAGGAACAGGAGGAGCCTGTTCCTAATGCACACATGTGAAGAGCTGCCAGAAGGCAAGAGCAGCTGAAGCAAAAAGGATCACTTGGGAGTAAGGCCAGAAGATGATTGGCTACTACCATAGAGCAGCGAGCTTTTGGGTTCTTTGTAGAAAAGCAACATTGATTCCATTGTTTCTTGTCAGCACCTCTTGAACTTTGTGGGGGTTTTGCCAAGAAAAGCCTTTGGCAGGTTGCCAAAGACACCAAAGGTTGGTGGTAAGGCCGAAGGACTGTTTATGAAGAATTTGTTTTGGACTAAGCTGAGAATGAATTAATTCTCAGCTGTTCTAATAAAACAAGTTTGTTCGGGACTGAATTGTGTTAGGGAATCACTACTTGGGCCTGTTCCTGGTTGATCTGCACCTTTTGGGTCTTAATTTGTGTTTATTTATTAAACAAATTTCTGTGGCCACCCAGTTCACCCATAGGTGACTCTTAATAACCCAAAGAACAGAGGATCTGATTGAAACAGGTGGATCCACACAGGTTTCTCTTTGGGTGTGTATGTGGGTGAGCGGTGTTCCCTCTTTTTTTATTCAATATATAAAGGGAGCAGGAAATAATTTCCTGTATCAGAGAAACCTTATCAGAACAAATAATCGCTTTCCCTTTTCCAGCTTAAACACCGCTGATTCGTTTGCATTTCTTTGTGTGGGCAGTTTGCCCCTTTCTCTAGCCACGCCTGGAGTAATAAAGATGTTTGTGCTTTATTGATTTTTCTTCCCCTAAAGTTTGATTCTCCAAAGCTTTGAGGTCAGCTTATTTCAACTCCTCAAGAAATGAACTGAACGTGTGTACTTACCACAGTGTTATTAGGACTGGTTATTAGGAGCAGTCCTATTTGCCCATTTAGGTTTAAGTAAAGGTCTTACAGTGTTAATTGACCATTTGCCATCCCTCACAGAGTTGACCAATGACCTTGGGTTGATTGGTAAACCGTTGATCTCCTGATTTCCACTCATCTTCTGGCTCATGGCCTTCCAGGTAAGCATCCCACGCACTTTGCCTCTGCAGCATTCTTCTCCCCTGGATTGTGCTCCGAAACACTTCAGTGAGTTTTATGTTGGTTTCAACCCACATCCTATAAATCCTTGTCAGTGTTCATACCTTTTTATCAGCCTTTCTTACCTTGTTAAATAGCACCAACAGACCAACCATCCATTTTCAACAGCCACTGAAATTGTACAATCCATGTTTTCATTCAAGAATTGTACACCCCATTATACATGTTCTCATATGTCATTCATGTTACACATCAGCCAGGCCAGAGGTGGGTTTCAGCAGGTTCTGACCAGTTCTGGAGAACCAGTAGCAGAAATTTTGAGTAGTACGGACAACCGGTAGTAAAAATTCTGACTGGCCCCGCCCCCATCTATTCTCTGTCTCCCGAGTCCCAGCTGATCGGGAGGAAATGGGGATTTTGCAGTATCCTTCCCCCAGAGTGGGGTGGGAGTGGAGATTTTACAGTATCCTTCTCCTGCCATGCCCACAAGCCATGCCACGCCCACCAAGCCACACCCACAGAACCAGTAGTAAAAAATTTTGAAAACCACCACTGAGCCAGGACATGTATAATTCTTGGTCCTACCCTACATCCTACAAATACTTGCCAATGTTCATGCCATTTTAGGTTTATCAGCAAATCTTACTCTGTTGGATAGAAACCAGTGGTGGGATTCAAATTTTTTTACTACCGGTTCTGTGGGTGTGGCTTGGTGGGTGTGGCAGGGGAAGGTAAAGGATACTGTAAAATCTCCAGTATCGATCAGCTGGGATTCGGGAGGCAGAGAATAGATGGGGGTGGGGCCAGTCAGAGGTGGTATTTACTGGTTCTTCGAACTACTAAAAATTTCCACTACCGGTTCTCCAGAACTGGTCAGAACCTGCTGAATATCACCTCTGATAGAAACCAATAGACCAACAATCTCTTTTCAACAGCCACTGAAACTGCACAATTCATGAATGAAGGCAAATATACGTGTCCCAGGAGAACGTTGCAAGATTGAATCTAGGTTGGTCACTGGGACCAGAGATCTACTCTTCTAAGCTTTTGGACTCATGCTGGAGCCCAAACAGTATTCCAGTAAAGAACTTCTCTCCTGGAATATGAGTTTTGGGCTAGTCTGTGAGTCGAATGTATATAATGCCTTCCTATTCTGCTACTTCTGCTGATCATCGGCTGTCAGAAATTTGGCAGATCAAATCTCACCAGGCTCAAGATTGACTCGGCCTTCCATTCTTCCAAGGTCAGTGAAATGAGGACCCAGATTGTTGGGGGCAATATTCTGACTCTGTAAACTGCTTAGAGAGGGCCATAAAAGCACTGTGAAGGGTATATAAGTCTAAGTGCTATTGTTATTGGCTGATTGTTGTGTTGATGGTTGGCGATTGGCTGTTGTTTCCTTATGCTGGCAAGCCCATGAGTGCTTGATAAATTGATGGTAAATCAGCACTTCTTTTAACTGACAAGGGGCCCGTTTCCTGAAGATGGGCTCCAGAATGAATCCGAAAGCTCAGAAGAGTAAACCTCTGGTCCCAGTGACCAACCCAGATTCAATCTTGTACAATCCATGTTAATCCTTGTAGTATTTTTATCAGCTGCCGTATTTCCTTTACTCAACTACGTCACTGGAGGTTTTCAAAAATAGATTGGACAACCATTTGACTGGCTGATATATAAGGCTAATGCCTTGAGCAGGGGATTGGACCAGTGGTGAAATCTGAACCGGTTTACTACCAGTTTGCTGGCTGCGCATGTGCGCTGTGTGGGCGCATGCACAGCATGCACCAAATGCAAGGTGTACGTGCATACACACAGTGCACACCAAAAGGAGGCATGGAGTAAGTAGAACACAGCACGGGGGGTGGGATTAGCTGTGGCGTGTGATCATTTTTTTTTACTTTTAAAGGCATTTTTTTAATAACCTAATAAATTGTAAAAAAAATGCTTTTAAAAGGTAAAAAAACGCTCTGGAGATTGCGTGGCTCAGCTGTGATCATCAGAGCCTTTTTTTAACCTTTTAAAAGCATTTTTTAAAAGAAGCGGCAAGTGGGGAAGTGGGCGACCAAGCATTGGGTGAGCGTGGGCGGGGTGGGGGCAGTGATTTTTGCTACCAGTTCTCCGAACTACCCGCCACCATTTCTACTTGATCAGTTGATCTGGTCTGAACCAGGAGCTTTTCATCCCTGGATTGGATTACAAGACCTTAAAGGTCCCTTCCAGCCCTACAATTTCTCCCTAAAAAAAGTGATTCTGAGGGTTTTCAGAGCTTTTTCTCCCCCCTCTTCATATTTGCTGTGGTTTCTTCTATGAGAATGGTATCCTATAAGAAGCTAAACAATCATCTGTTCCTAATATGTTATTGGCAACCAAATTGCAATAGTGACTTTAGGCAACTTGTAGTTTCTGCCTGTCCCATTTGGTGTGACAGAATTGACACATCGGAGTCCCACTGATTAAACCAGGGGTAGCCAACCTTTTTATACCTACCACCCACTTTTGTATCTCTGTTAGTAGTAAAATTTTCTAACTGCCCACCGGTTCCACAGTAATGCACCGTGTATCGTCATCTGAGCATGTCTCTTGCACATCGTGGATTGGGTTTGGGGAGGCGCCGGCTACCAGCTCTGCTTGTCTGTTACAGCTGGGTGGTGTGGGGGGAGATGTGCGAGCTATTCTGGGACGAGGCTCTTTTGTTTGCGGTCACACTATAGCGCCAATTAGTTTCAGTTACGTAACATAAACTAAACTTATGTATGGACGATACAAATAGTATATTTTCAAAAATTTAAATTGTCACGGAGAATTTTATGAAAACCTAATGAAAATGTTTTTAAATAATGCTATGAACATTTTTTAAAAAGTCAATTAAATTAAAAAAAGGAAAGTGCTTCAGTATCGGACAAAACCCCTACCGCCCACCATGAAAACTGGAACGCCCACTAGTGGATGGTAGGGATCAGGTTGACTACCACTGGATTAAACGATGGGCTCAGGAACCAAGAGCCAGCCTGTCAAAGGACCCTGCCCTCTGGAACACCTTTCCCCCTGACATTTTGGTAGTTTCTATCCTGGCCAGTGGTGGGTTTCAAATTTTTTTACTACCGGTTCTGTGGGTGTGGCTTGCTGGGCATGGCAGGGGAAGGATACTGTAACATCTCCATTCCCACCCCGCTCCAAGGGAAGGTTACTGCAAAATCCCCATTTCCTCCCAATCAGCTGGGACTTGGGAGGCAGAGAATAGATGGAGGCGGAGCCAGTCAGAATTTTTACTATCGGTTCTGCGAACTACTCAAAATTTCTGCTACTGGTTCTCCAGAACTGGTCAGAGCCTGCTGAAACCCACCTCTGATCCTGGCCCTATTGAAATAAATATCCCGGGTGCTGGTGAGAGTGGGTGATAGAACCCTGGTTTGATGTTGGTTTTTTTTTAACAGGATTGTTGCTTGCTTTCTCCTTCACATTCTTTTTTTTGTGTGATATCATTGTTTATTTTATTTGAGTCCTTTATCACTAAAGACTTTGCAAATGGTTGTTGTGGTCCGTCAGCAGCCTACAGAGCTGGCAACGGAGTCGGATAGCGATGAAGCTGAGGTGAGGCCAGGGCCAGAGCCTCCAGAGACTGATAGTAGTGAGGCAGAGGAACAGGAGGAGCCTGTTCCTAATGCATGCATGAAAAGAGCTGCCAGAAGGCAAGAGCAGCTCAAGCAGAGAGGACAACTCGGGAGTAGAGCCAAGAGATGATTGACCCCCTCCCATAAGGCTTAAAACAGACCAGCACCAGCATTTGGCCTTTGCCGGAAAATGACGTTATAGCTGCGTCTTCTGCTGTGTCTTCTGCTTTGTCTACGTCTTTGTTTTTGTGGCTTCTGGACATTTGCTAGGAAAGGCCTTTGGCAGGTTGCCTAATTGGACCAAGGTTTGCGAGATAACTGAGGAATTTGGGAGGCATTTGTTTTACTTTGAGTTGAACAATTCTGGGTATGAAGTAATTCCCAGCTGTTCAAATAGTTTTTTTTTTTCACAGACTGAGTTTATTACTACCCACTTGGGCCTGGGTCACAACAATGGTGTAGAGTGGTAACATATTCAAAATTATAAATTTGATAAAGAAGTAAATATTCGGTCTTCCTCCCAGTGCCTTCTCCAGAGTCTATGTGGCCAAGGAGTCGGCATCAAAGCCGTGTTGCCTGCATTCTTGTCACATTTCAGTATTCCATATTTCATTTTCCACAGTGGAAAAACTACCCACCGCTAACACTGCTACATAAGATCCTGAAGCTCACCTTTCTGAGTAGCAAGGAGGATGTCAGCTTCCTCCGATCTCAAAGAACCAGGCATTCTTTTTGTTTTAATTTGAAACTTTTTATTAGACTAGGAAATATAATTTATTGCATAAAAATTAATTTGTTACAATAGGAATGCTAAATTTATTTACAATTCTTAGTGTACAGAATAAACAGAGTGTTTAGAGGATGCTTCCAAACTCTGCCCCCTCCCACCCTGCAAAAAACCCAGAAAGCCTCTGGAGGTATAAATATTGAAATAGAAGGAAAAACTAGAGAACGATGAAGGTCAGTCTTAAAAAGATAAAAAATAAAAGAAATGTGGGCTTTCTTTCAGCAGAACCATGGCTCTCCCAATTCAGGAATATCTAGGACCAACTGATCTGGAGGGCACCAGCTTGGGGAATGTCTCCCTGTTTTGTCATGCTTACACCGGTATTTCTCAACTTCAGCAATTTTAAGATGTGTAAACTTCAATTCCTGGCTGAGGAATTCTGGGAGTTGAAGTCCACATCTCGTAGAGTTCTGGAGATTCAGAAACACTACTCTACATTAACAAAAGCAAAGAGAAAGAGGCACTCTACTACCTGCTAGAGAAGTCAATATTCATTCCCTTTTCTTCCCATGTCCAGGCATTCCTAAATCTGTTATTCCGAGTTCTCCCTTTCTCAAGCACACACACCCATTTCCTAGTGCTGACACCAGACACACCCATAGGAATGTGCACACACATGTACATGAATTCAAGAGCAAGGCAGAAGAAGCCCTATAGTCCTTTGGAAGGGCCTTGCTGTGGTTGCTTCACACTTTTCACTGCATTCATTGAATTTCTTTGGCAGGCCAATGCATTCCTATGTTCATATTGGCCGTCAATAAGCTCCCTCTAAGCATACATGTCATTTCTAGCTCTTCCCATCCAGCTGACATAAACAACTAAAATCAGCTTGTCGGACTCCCCTCTGGATGACTGCAGAGACATGTTCATGCAACCGAAAAAAATAATAATAGCGATTGTACTGAGGCCTGGTCAAATATTCCCAGATGTACTGTATATGGTCTTGAACAAAATTAATAGGAAAAGCAATTTTGAGAGACAGAGAGAGAGAGAAAGAGAGAGAGAGAGAACGGGAGGGAGGGAGGGAGGGAGGGAGAGAGAGAGAGAGAGAGAGAGAGAGAGAGACCGCAATATATATTTAAGACACTCAGCCCTTAGAATCTGTGCCTAGGTAGCATACAATTAATGCAGAAGATTTTATAATGTTTCAATGGACACCTGTAAATCCCATAGCACTATGTTTATGTTTCTAACCTGATCCCTTAAACCAGCTTTCCCCAACTGCTTCCGAGTATGTTTGCTGGGGATTATGAGGATTGTAGTCCAATACTTTTGGAGGGCACTGAGTTGGGGAGATTGCCTTAATTTGGTTTGCTCAGCGCAGCCCCCAAATTAACAATCCTTTTGCCCAAAGAGATCAAGGTTTAAAGAGTGTTAAATCCTTGTCAATATCTAATACTTTTCCCTCTTACTGCCCCGTCTTCATTCAAATATTTAGCAATAATAGAAAATTAGATTAAAAGCGAGGACGAACAAAAAGATTATAACACAGGAAGTGGGACTTCTTTTATACATTTTACTGGGAATAGGATCAATTTCTTTTCTCCCTAACTAGCTGGAAATATCCCTTAAGATTAAAAAAAGAAAGTGAAAAAAAACCCCACCACAACACATTGCTTTGCACCTGTTGCTATAGAGGAAGGAAATGCCTGCAGCCCTTCCAAAATACCTTGTGGTTAAATGACTATAATATTTATATTTAACAGAAACAGTTTTTGTTTTACTACTGAACACAGGAAAGAGGCGTTCAGCTTATTTCACTTAAAAAAAAAAGCCCAGCGGCAATTAAGAAAACACAGTTTTAACTTTTGGTTCCAAAAATCTGGACATTTAGCCAGATCTATATATTGCATATGTAGATCCCTGATATTTGCCTTATAAAAAAGAAAAGAAAAGAAATTATGACCAACTAATGAATATACAGGACACGCATTTTAAAATACCCAGTTATCAGATGGGTTAAAAGAAGCTTCCAATACTGATTTATTTTGATATCGTTTGCCATATTCTTTTAAGATTTCCAAGCTGCAACTGGAAAGTTGTTTTTGCATAAAGTAGTTTGGAGAAATACAGAGTTTGGATCGTGAAGTTCTGTCCTCCTAAACTTTATAAATGGCACAAATTCAAAACACACCCTTAAAAGACTAGGCAGCAGGGCTGCAAACGTTACAGAAATAATTTTCTGTTTTGAGGCCAAGAACAGCTGAAGAAAGCAAGAATGTTCTAGATTGCTTCACTCTAGTTCAAATCACTGATTTCAGTGGTTGATTCAATGTGATTCAATCATATAAACGGATTTGTAAAACTGCTGAATCTATTCACAGGCTCTGAATCAACAATGGGAACTTTGGGATTCAAGTGCTTTGATTCAATTTGGGGGGCAAATTTAATCTTTCAAGCTGAATCTCTAAATCGAAGCTTTGCACAACCTTAGAAGAAAATTTACAAAGGTTTTTTTAATTTGCAGCATTGATGCTTTCCCCCCAACCTACCAGTTGTCATTCTTTTCTTTTGGGGGTGTGTGTGTGTGTAACTCTTCAGATACAAAAATGTATTTTCTGAATGAAAAGCCGAGCTGCATCGTTTTGCGAAAATGAAAGATCCCCTAATCAATATCGCTAGATATTGTATCACTGGAAAAAAAGGAGTTCTAACTCATACGCCTCTCTGTGAAATGTTGCCCGTTAGTTGCAGCAGCAAATCTAACTTGCTTTCAACATCCTTTGGGGTCAAGGATCAAATAAATGAATGAGACATCCTGAGGGACAATTGGTTACCAAGCTATCAAGTAAAGAAATAATCTCTAGTAACAATTCTGCTCCCTGAGAGTGAGGGTCTCCTTCCCCCTTTTGTCCTAGAGTTCATCAATAGCATGTGTAGCTTTTGACAGTCCTCTCCAGCTGGAATTTTGAGCTCAAAAGTCCAATAAGTAGGAGGGTACCAGGTTTGGGAAGTCAGGCTAAGGAGAAGGTGGAGAACCTGTGGCTGTTCAGATGTCGTATTCTTGTAACTCTGACCAGTATTTTCATGGAGTTCATGAAAACTGGAAGGAAACAGCAGAGGGTGTGTGGACACAGGTTCTACTATCTACTAGCTCAACACCTTCTTGGTACAAGACCTGCTACATCATGTCATTGCTTAAAGTTTATTGCTTACAAAACAGCACTTGTGAAAGGGGGAAAGAATTAAGAACTTGACCAGCCTTTGCTGGCAGAAAAGGACAATATCTGAAGAGGTAGTGGCTATAAGAAAATACCCTGCAACTACGTAGTTCTTGCAACAGCACAGGCTATTGCAAATTGTTGGTTTTTGTTTTTTGTTTTTTTAAAAATAAAAAATAAAAGCAATACACATGCATTTGCATTAGAGTTTTACTGCTGGAATTAGCTTTTCGTATTCCTTCACAATATTCGGTATCTCCGCTAGATTCTTCTGTTGGGAAGGTCTGGAAAATTGCGACAGGCAAAAAACACTAGCAAAAGGATGGATTTATTAACACAGGTCTATTATTCAGCTCCTTCCACACCTAGGCCTATTTCCAAATTCCCAGAGCAAGTATAAGGTAATCCTTGACTTACAACCACAATTGAGCCCAAAATTTATGTCACTAAGTGAGACATTCGTGAGTTTTGCCCCATTTTGTGATTATTTTTCCTTGCCATTGTCGTTACAGTAAGTGAATCGTTGTAATTTTTAAGTTAGTAACATGCTTGTTAAGTGAATCTGGCTTTTCCCCATTGACTTTGTTCATCAAAAGGTTGCAAAAGAGGATCCCGTAACTCCGGGAACACTGCAACTGTCATAAATATGAGTCAGTTCCCAAGTGTCTGAATTTTGATCATGTGACCCTGGGGATGCTACAACAATCGTGTGAAAAGCAGTCACATTTTTCAGTGCCGTTGTAACCTTGAACCGGTCACTAAATGAGCTATTGTAAATCGAGGACTATCTGTATAGAGATCAATTCCTGATCCTTTAGTAGTCGCTGCCTTTGTTTCTTCCCCGTGATCACTGGGACTAGAAACCTGAAGGAAAAATCCACCCAAGCTGAAGACTCCTTTGCATGTGGCTTTTTACAGATGTTGTAGACCAGGGGTCTCCAACCTTGTCAACTTTAAGACTTGTGGACTTCAACTTCCAGAAATCCACAAGTCTTAAAGTTGACATTCTGGAAGTTGAAATCCACAAGTCTTAAAGTTGACAAGATTGGAGACCCCTGTTGTACACAACTGTGGGATCACCACCAAGGAAATTTAAACATGCCGCCTTTCATTTTCCATTCAAAGTGGAGTTGGCATATATTTAATACAGGAACTGTTACAAGACAATCATTTGTATTATTCATGGATACTTTTTTTTTAAAAAAAAAGAACAATTATGTCCTAAAACATCTGCAATATGAAATATCTATATAAGGCACTGCAAAGCATTAACAACTGAAAGAAGAAAACTATCGTAACACCAATATTAGCTCTGAGTGAACACATAATAGCTAACCGCTTGGAAATGCTCTCTAGAACAGCAGGCGTTGCATCCAAAACAACACACATGCACATTTAGGCTTGATTTACATAGTAAGACATGATTTGGGTTTCTTTGATGGGGTGTATTGTACAAACCCAGGCTCTGTAGTTTGAATTACGATTAACTGAACCATTCCTTGGTATGTATTCTGAATCAAAGATTCAATCACTTGTATTAGAACTGATTCATTCAAACATAATTCCAGCATGAGCAAATAGACTCCTCTGCTATAATTTTTCCCATACTCAAGAACTAGGCAGAAGAAATATAGGGACTGAAGGCTCTTAATATTTTCTATTCCCCCCACAAAAAAGAGTAAATATTAGGGATATTTCTTGAGCAATCCTACAACCCCAGTAAACTGATCTTCATCTGAAAAGACTGGGTTTTTCTCATGCCTTTAAAACGAAAACTTATTTATTTATTTATTTATTTATTTATTTATTTATTTATTTATTTATTTATTTATTTATTTATTTAATTAATTAATTTATATACCGCCCTTCTCCTGAAGGACTCAGGGCGGTTTACAGCCAGGGTAAAAAGCACAAATCAGAAAAGTTAAAAAACATTTTAAAAACTAATTAAATTAGAGGCTGAAAGAAGGTAAAACTATAATAAAACCCCAATACAAAACTTCATTAAGCCAGCCCTGCACGATGAAATAGAAAGGTCTTTAGCTCGCGGCAAAAGGTCCGGAGATCAGGAAGTTGACGTATCCTTGGAGGCAGCTCATTCCAGAAGGCAAGAGCCCCCACAGAGAAGGCTCTCCCCCTGGGGGTCGCCAGTCTACATTGTTTGACCGACGGCATCCTGAGGAGACCCTCTCTATGGGAGCGCACGAGTCGATGGGAGGCTATTGGTAGCAGCAGGCGGTCTTGTAGATAACCCAGTTCTATGCCATGGAACGCTTTAAAGGTGATAACCAACACCTTGAATTGACAGTTTTAGTTTATCATCTCAATCATTTTCTACTCTTTTTGCCCTAGGACAGGGATGGCGAACCTATGGCACATATGCCACAGGGAGCCATTTATGCAGGCACACTGCCAACCCTCTCTATAAAGAGACGGCAGGGAAGAGAAGCAGCCAGGCTGCTGTTGCCATTGGGGTGGGGTGGGATGTGTTGGGCTGCGTGAAATGTGTCTCACCTTTCAAACTCCGTCCCTTTCCTTGCCGTTGTGTCCAGGGAAACGCGCTGTAAAAGAAAACCTTGTCACGAGTTTGAGAAGTTTGATTGAACTCACGAGGAGGTTTTCTTTTACAGCGTGTTTCCCTGGACACAACGGCGAGGAACGTGACGGAGCTGGAAAGGTAAGACGCACGTCCCGCTTCTCACCCATCCTGCCTGCCACCCCCAAATTGCATCCCTAAAGGGGGCGGGTGGCTAAGCGAGGGGCAGGAGCCCTGTTATGCCCAGCGAAGGCAGGGGGGGGGAGAAGAGACAGCAAGGGGAGCCACATCTCGCTCCAGGCATCTCGCTTCTCCCCCACCCCACCTGCCACCCCTCTCGATAAAGAAACGGCGGGAAAAAGGAAGCAGCTGTTGGCACTGAGGTGGGGTGGGACATGTTGGGCCGCTCAGCTGGCGCGAAGAACAGGGAGGGGAGGCGATGGCAGCAATGGGACATTCAGTCCCACACTTGCCGCCTCCTGCACCCCCAAAATAATAAGACCCCCTGATAATAAGGTCAAGCCCTTATTTGGGGGTTCAAAAGAAAATAAGACCCTGTCTTATTTTCAGGGACACACGGTATTTTGTGGAAATTATTTATTTATTTATTTATTTATTTATTTATTTATTTATTTATTTGTTTGTTTGTTTGTTTAGATTTTTATACCGCCCTTCTCCCGAAGGACTCAGGGCGGTGTACAGCCAGATTAAAACAATAATATACAAAATTAAAATAACATTAAAATACATATTCAAAAGGTGGCCGAGAATTAAAACCGTCAAATTGACTTATACTAAAATACCCCAATTTAAAATTATTAAAAATCCAAAAATTTGAAAATTTAAAAATCAAGCCAGTCCCGCTTGGATAAACAGATATGTTTTCAATTCACGGCGAAAGGTCCGAAGGTCAGGTAATTGGCGTAAACCCATAAAAATTATGGGAAAAAACAGTGATGTTCTTGCCCCCCATGGCTTTCAATGAAATTCAGGCCAGCACGACTAATGATCTAACTCATGGGCGTCAAACTCGCTGCATCACGTTGCTGTCACGTGACATATTGTGACATTTTTTCCCCTTTGTGGAACTGGGGTGGGCGTGGCCTGCGTGTGATGCATCCGTCCCATGGGCTGCCAGTTTGACACCCCTGATCTAACTTGTACTGTAAAGCAGGGGTCTCCAACCTTGGCAACTTTAAGACTTGTGGACTTCAACTCCCAGAATTCCTCAGTTAGCTGGCTCAGGAACTCTGGGAGTTGAAGTCCACAAATCTTAAAGTTGCCAAGGTTGAAGACCCCTGCTCTAAAGCACACCCTCAGGTAGAATGAAGATATGTGTGTTCTGACACTTATTACATCCTGTTTTTCTACAGAGAAAGCAGCTGCATGGGAATCAAACAAGGCCTGTTCATAAATTTGCCAGCTTTGAAGTGATGTTAGGAGTGTAAAACTTCCAATGCTCATTTTTGCAAAATGGTTATTCTGAGAAAAAAGAAAGAAAGAAAATGAAAAAGCTCATTTGCTAATAGCTTTCATTTATTTCAGGAGTCTCCAACCTCGGCAACTTTGCTGGCTGAGGAATTCTGGGAGTTGAAGTCCACAAGTCTTAAAGTGGCCAAGGTTGGAGACCCTTGATTTATTTGGTTCCATTCAGTCTCCAAGGCAACACAGAACTAGTAATTCTGAGAGTGCCAGGCGGGAATGGTGATGTCAGCACTGTAAATATCTCACACATGTATTTAAAATATTCCAAAATACCTGACATGCTTCTAACATTATCTTTTAATTGTTCTTTGAGATAAAAACCCAGCTTGATCTTCACAAATAAATTCTTGTAAAATTATTTCCAATCTATCCGCTAGGATCATTGTGAAGAGTTAGTAATTATATCGGGCTATAATTTCTTTGTCAAGTCAAATCCTTTGCTAGGTATTGATGTTTATTTGCATCATTCCATCTCTCAGGCGTCTTTCCTCTCTGCAAGACAGCATTAATTGTGTTTTGCAAAGGTTGCAAGAGTCCATCATCAAAGCATTTATAACAAGGCGCCAATAATTCATCTGGTTTTTCTGCACTTTCCCAGGTTTAATCTTTTTTATAGCTTCAGAAGCCTCTCTACAATTAATCATTTGTGGCCACAGGGAAGAATCTGCCCAAAGAGAATTAAGCACTTTTCTCAGGTACTAATAAAAATACTTGTCACCATGCTTAACAATAGAATTGTGTATGTTTTCGTTAACATAGACAGTATCTCAATTGGTGCCCACTGTATTTTCGGCAGGATAAACATTTTGGTTCAGAAATCATGGGGACTAAAATAACATAAATGCCAAGATGTTCGGGACATGGCATACGGTGGTACTAAACGTGCTGCTGAAAACACCAACAAAATTAAATGTGTATACGTCCACACCACACACAGATAGCCGTCAATGCAATTGTAGGAGTCTGTGTTGCTTCTAGGACAGGGGTCTCTAACCTTGGTCCCTTTAAGACTTGTGGACTTCAACTCCCAGAGTTCCTCAGCCAGCTTTGCTGGCTGAGGGACTCTGGGAATTGAAGCCCCCAAGTCTTAAAGGGACCAAGGTTGGAGACCCCTGTTCTAGGACCTTACTAACATGGTTTGCAAAGAGCCCTTTCTGAATGCTTTGCATTGCCTTAATACGTTGTGTTTGTTTGGGGGAATTACATTTATTTTATTTGAGAGCAATTCTCAGCCCATGTTATGTACACATTCAGGCTCGAAGAAGGTTTAAAGAATTGTATTTTCATCAGCCTGCTGCTATCTCAGCTTTGCAAATTTATATGAGGAAGGATAGAGCTTCTGGTTAGCAAAACTACCCATGAGGTTCCACATGAAATAACCAGAGGTGGGTTTCAGCAGGTCCTGACCAGTTCTGGAGAACCGGTAGTGGAAATTTTGAGTAGTTGAGAGAACTGGTAGTAAAAATTCTGACTGGCCTCGTCCCCATCTATTCCCTGCCTCCCAAGTCCCAGCTAATCGGGAGGGAATGGGGATTTTGCAGTATCCTTCCCCTGGAGTGGGGAGGGAATAGAGATTTTACAGTATCCTTCCCCTGCCACGCCCACCAAGCCATGCGACACTCACCAAGCCATACCCACAGAACTGGTAGTAAAAAAATTTGAAACCCACCACTGGAAATAACCTACAATTTTGCCTACTTATGATACAAATGTTGCTTGAGAAAAGGTCAAGAACATTGATCACAATCTCCCTTCTTCTAGGGTTTAGCTACCTTTCCAGGGTTCCTGACACCCTACCAATATAATATAAATTCTGAAAATGGCCACAATCTCACGAGAAGTCATTCTTACCTCAAGATTTTTCAAAAATCATACATGGAAAAGTTAAGATACCGTAGACTTCTAATGTGAGAACACTGAGGTCTCGGGGTGTGTGTGTGATGTCCTTGTGAATTTTCAGCCACTCTAAATAGTGGATATTAACTTTTCTGTCAAGCAAGCTAGAATTAAAGTGCACTTCTGGGATAGATCTTAGGAAGGAGGAAAGACGAAAGCAGCTGTTTGCAGCACATGGTGGAATTCATTACGAGAGAGAGAGAGAGAGAGAGAAAAGAAAAAAGAAAAAGAAAGAAAGAAAGAAAGAAAGAAAGAAAAGAAAGAAAGAAAGAAGCTGGCTCAAAGAAGTACACATATAAAATGGAAAGGTTCCTGTGAGAGACTACACTGAGAGAGAAGGAGAAACAGCTTTGGAGAAGCAACAACGGGAACGCTTATCAAAAAAATTTATCCATAGTGTATAACACAGATGTCCTGAGATAAAGAAACCCAAAAGCCCGGCTCTTCTTAATGAACTTATTAATGAGGGGGAACTTGATGGCTTGTACCTCAGTTCTCAAGATTCTGTACTGTAGCCTCTTGGTATGAAAATTCAATTAAAGGAGGCGTGTGATTCTTGTTTCCTTGATCACGCTCTTCTGTTAAAGGGACTGATGTGCCTTACTCCCTAATTTATTCAATGCCACACATATGTTAAATCAGGGGTGTCCAAACTTGGTCCCTTTAAGACTTGTGGACTTCAATTCCCAGAGTTCCCAGACTCTGGGAGTTGAAGTCCACAAGTCTTAAAGGGACCAAGTTTGGACACCCCTGTGTTAAATAATCAATGCTTTTAAAAAGGAGAGGTTGAGGAACGAAACATCTATGGCCTGGCATCATTGTGGTCACATGGTTGCACATAGATATAAGTCCTTCCTCATGACCATTTTGTAGCCTTTTCTAGCATCATCCAACCTTTGTTGTTGTGCCAAAATAACAGTCATGAAGACAGGCTTGATATCATTTGGCTGAGTGATGCTATAAAAACACTTTAAATCGGGGGTCTCCAACCTTGGCAACTTTAAGACTTGTGGACTTCAACTCCCAGAATTCCTCAGCCAGCAAAGCTGGGAGTTGAAGTCCACAAGTCTTAAAGTTGCTTTGCTGGCTGAGGAATTCTGGGAGTTGAAGTCCACAAGTCTTAAAGTTGCCAAAGTTGGAGACCCTTGCTTTAAAGAAACAAAGTACATGTAGTCCTTGAATTATGATCACATTGAATTCCCATTTAACGTTATCGAAAGCCTTTTGCGCGTCTGTAAATATTAGTACCATCTGTTTTTCATTGTGTCTCATAATATTCTATGGTGTCTAATATAATTCTAATATTATTCCTAATATAGTCCGCAAGTCTTAAAGTTGCCAAGGTTGGAGACCCCTGATTTAAATCACTAGTGGAAAAATGGCCAGATTCAGAGCACGCCAGGGAGAAGCAGTCACGTTTTCCCATATACAGGTAGTCCTTGACTTACAACCATTCATTTTAGAGACCATTCGAAGTCACAACGGCACCGAAAAAAGTGACTTATGTCCTCACACTTATATGCTGCCTATCCACAGATTTGTGATCAAAATTTGGGTGCTTAGTGATGGGCATGTATTTGCCACTTACCCAACTGGCTTCTGACAAGGAAAATCAATGGTGGTGGGGAAAGCCAGATTCGCTGAACAACTGCATAATTCATTTAATATCCGTGGCCAAAAAAGGTCATAACAAAGGGTGTAGCTCACTTAACAACTGCCTTGCTTAGCCGTTGTGGAAGTTCTAATCCCAATTGTGGTTGTAAATCGAGGGCTACCTGAGTTGTGTTTTGAGTCAAAGCATTACCTCTCAGTAACAATGAATAAAAGGGTATAAAAGCAAATGAAGGGGCCGTTTAACTTGCATCCTACTTTTCAGAAGCACCTTATAAAAAACTAGAACATTTTTGCACTGATTCTTCAGGGCTCCCATCATTTACTTCAGCAGCTACAACCTAACCCCCTTCTAAAGGTGGTTAATCATGATTAGCTTTAGCTACTGGGAATAAATTCCACATACATTTGATACCGAATTGACATTCCCCGCAGCAACCTTCATCCCTCAACAGATCTCAATACAAGCCATGTAAAAAAAAACACCAAACCCTAAAAGCATCAACTTCACACGATAAAAAGGACGTTATCTGGAGTATTTGCAAACCCTTCAGTCAGCAAACACTGTAACAACAGAAGAGGAAAGATATGTTTGTGATAATGATCGGATTCTGCCTAAAAGTTCAAATTCACTCAGTGCTACCACTTCTCTCAATGTTCAGAATACATTCCAAAGAGCTTTCATTTAAATGGATAGCTTTACTGTTTGCCCTTTTTTGCACATGTTCTATCCAAATAAGCTGGTTTGTACGTGCGCATTACAGTTTGGTCAACTTCCTGGAGATTGGAGAAACTGGAAAGCGATTAGACAACCACTTGTCTGAAATGGTATAGGGCAGGGGTCAGCAACCTGCGGCTCTGGAGCCGCATGTGGCTCTTTCACCCCTCTGCTCAGGCTCCTTGTCACTCAAAATATGCGTCACAACCGCCAATGTGCGACGCCTGCCGGCACACGATTTATTGAGCTGTTCAACCCCTGGTAGGCCAACCATGGATAAATCCAACAAAAGAAAAGTTTCAGAAGAAAACAGAACATTCAGTTCAACTATATATGGTAGTTTTGTGGCCATTCAAGAAATAGTCAGGCACGGGAAGGGTTTTGTGACTCCCGGTGTTTTCTTTTCTGTGGGAAACGGGTCCAAATAGCTCTTTGAGTGTTTAAGGTTGCAGACCCCTGGTATAGGGTCTCCTGCTTGAGCAGGAGTTGGACCAGAAGATCTCCAGTCCCTTCCAACTCTGTTATTCTATGGGAGCGTATTCTCATACAGACATTGGGCTATGATGGAATGTGTTAGCACAGGCCTCTTTAAATAGTTCAACTTATCCCCCAAATCATTCAGACATAAGGCTGCAAAAATACGTTCACATTTAAGGTTTCTATCATTCTCTTTACACATGGCTCGTTAAAAAGAGCTTTAGAACACAGCTGAGAGAACCATATTTGTAGGCTGTACCTGTTTAGTCGTACCTCGGTATTCGACATTAATTGGTTCCGGGAAGCACTAAGAACTATGAGTGCCAAACAAACCAGGTGACTCATCATGTGACCCTGGGAAGAATTTTCTGTCTGTCCTTTTTCCTAAATCAGCTACCTTCCTAAGATGGCCAACTTTCTGTTTGCTCTCTGTGGCTGTCCCCCTCTTTCTTTTGCAGCACGCCAAATACCAAAGAAACTACAAGTTACTGGGGCAACATTTTTTTTGGCATCAAAATGCATCGAGTACCAAATTTGACAAATTTTGAAGCAGTCAAATACCGAGGTACCACTGTAGTGTATATCAAGGACAACTGAATTTTAGCTCCCCGTATAGAATGGATGTTATAAAGGCCATACAATGTAAAACATTTTTAGACAAATTTAATATGCTACTGTGATACTAGCCAGAGTGTTATTTCAGTTGGACCACCAAAAGAACGGAATTCAGAGGAAAATAAATGCCACAAAGCAGGCAGTGAGTCGAGACATAACCAAAATAAGATTATACTTGTTTTGAGGGCTGGGAAGAATACACAATGTGTTGGTCTTTCCAGAAAGCTCTTAAAAAAAATCCTTCCAAATCTGTCTACTCCAAAATGTCTCATTATTGTAGGCCTTTACATCTGAGTCCACATTACAGCTATAATTTCAGAAGTCAATTTGTTATGAGTGGGTTGTTAGCTTGTTCCCACACTCTGGCAATCTTGTTACTATGGTGAACTATAACAATAATAACGATAATAATAAAAATTAAACACCATGTGAAAAAGGACACAATTTGTCCTTTTAGACCCTCATTTTTTCTCTAATTCTATCAGCAATCTTAACACACCAAGATTCAGAGATGAATACCGTATTTTTCAGACTATAAAACTCACCTAAATAAAAAAGAGGAACACAACAAAAGAAGTTTTTGGCTTCCACTTGCCTCATTTTTGGGCCTTTGTTTGGGTCTTTTCCAGCCTTTTTTTGGCCCGTTTTCAAGGCTTTTTTTGGCCCATTTTGGGGCTTTTTCCAGCCTGTTTTGGGGGCTTTTTTGGCCCATTTTGGAGGCTTTTTTTGGCCCATATTTTCGGCTTTTTTCAGCCCATTTTTGAGACTTTTTTGGGGGGGCTTTTTTCAGCCTGTTTTAGGGGCTTTTTGGCCAATTTTCAAAGTTTTTTTCCGCCCATTTTGGGGGCTTTTTTCAGCCTGTTTTTGGAGCTTTTTGGCCCATTTTGAGACTTTTTTGGGGGGGCTTTTTTCAGCCTGTTTTAGGGGCTTTTTGGCCAATTTTCAAAGTTTTTTTCAGCCCATTTTGGGGGCTTTTTTCAGCCTGTTTTTGGAGCTTTTTTGGCCCATTTTTTAGGCTTTTTTCAGCCCATTTTTGAAGCTTTTTTGGGGGGCTTTTTTCAGCCCGTTTTTGAGGCTTTTTTGGCCCTTTTTGGCTCATTTTTTCTGAAAAAATGGGCTGAAAAAAACCTTGAAAACGGGCTGGAAAAAGCCCCCAAAATGGGCCAAAAAAAAAAAGGCCTGAAAAAAGGCCCAAAAACGTGTGGAGGCAAAAAAAAAAAGCCGGTGGGTGGGCGGGGCTTCAGCAATCATTGGTCTGTAAGACACATTGACATTTTCACCCGCTTTTGGGAGACAAAAAAGTGCGTTTTATAGTCCAAAAAGTACGGTATATCACGGGTGTCAAACTAACCACATCATGTTGCCGTCATGTGATGTTTTGCAATGTTTTCCCCATTCACGGAAATGGAATGGGCATGGCCTGCACGTGAGGCATCCGGCCCGTGGGCTGCCAGTTTGACACCCCTGACATAACATTGACCATTTTTAAATTTACCGCCAAAAGTCTCTCTTTCTCTCTCTCTTTCTCTCTCTTTCTCTTTGAGTGCCAAGATATTCTTGCTCTCACATAGATGAAAGATTCTTAATATATATTTATATATATATATATATATTTTAAAAAAGGATGCATCCAAAGATCTGGATAATACATTTACTTGTGTTTCCTAAGAAACGGATTTCCATTTTTTTCCCCTTGTACGTGTGTGTATTTTAAGCTGTCGGAAGCTTCTGACAGGAGTTGTCGTGACTAAATTGTACTCAACTCTTCAAAGCATAAATGCCAGAAAAGAAGGAATAAGAGCAAAGTAGGGAATGGGAAAAGAGAAAAAGTCGAAAAGAGATCAACAAAGAACCAAACAAATTAACAGCCCAGATTCCAGCAGCCCTCATAATAAGAAACACAAGAGGCAACAGGGATTTAGAGAAGACACTGCTGCCTGTGGCTGTGGTCACCCATTAGCAATGATGCATTGCTTTCAAGCTGTAATCCAAAGGCTGTGAGGAATAGGAGGAAGGAGTCTTTTAACACTTGGATTGCTTGTAAACTCCGCAATTTCTAAGGCTGATTGTGATTTCAGGAGAGAGGAGTATGAGAAGGAGAAGAAACCTGAGTTGAATCCTTCAGCGCCTTGGCTCTGCTCTGTTCCTTCTTTGCAATTGTTCCCCACTGGTTCCAAAGAGCGTTTTTTCCCTCTTTTAAGTTTTTTGTTTTTCCCTGTCCCTCTCTTACTCAATCCTCCACGTGGCTGGAAGTCTCCAATAGCTGCATCAACACTCTCCTTCTGTTGCCATGACAACCAGCATCTCACTCTTGCCCATCTCTTCCAAGGCACTGGCCAGAGTGTTAAGATCTCCATCGTCTTGATGTTGAGCTTCCCATAAGTCCAGGATCACCCCCGTTGGGCTGGCTTTGGTGGCAAAGAAATTTAGGTACCTAAATAAGATAGAGAGCAGGAGAGCTTACTAAGTATCAACCTTGACCTTCAGCATCAACATTCAATATTATTGAAATATTCTGTTCTGAAGCCATTGTTCACATAAATAGACTAGCATCCTAATTAAATCCATACGCCATGAAATCAGAGCCCTGAAATCATAATTATTTTCAGGACCGGAGCGGTTTTTGTAAGAAGGCCAGTAGAGAAAAATATGAGACTATAAAATAAAAATATTAAGGACTAAGGAAAAATCATGGGGATGAAATGTTTTATTTAAGCATCCCCTGTCAATAAATCAGCTAAAACATAACAAACCCATCATACTGCCTTTAGGATTTATAAACATTATTTCAAGGAACGTAGGAAATAGTTCTTGGTATACATCGAGGACTCCAGCTAAACGTCGTTCAAGTGACAGCTCAGCCCAATAACAAAAATAAATTGCTTTAGAATTCAGTAGGATTTATTTCCAAGTAATTGTAACTTTGGGCTGGTGAGGATGGTTTAGATTTATCTAGCCATCCATCTCACAAACCAACTCTGGTGACTGATACAGCAAAAAATATCATATAATAAAAAATAAAATAACAACAAGAATAAACGCTAAGTAAAGATGGGCAACCAAAGGTAAATGCATTCACACTCCTTATAACCGTGATGGCGAACCTATGGCACGTGTGCCAGAGGTGGCATACAGCGCCGTCTCTGATGACATGCGAGCCATTGCCCCAGTTCAGCTCCGCTGCGCATGCAAAGGCACCTCTCGCCGGCCAGCTGGTCTTTGGGTCTCTGCTGCACATGCGTAAGGGCGGGGTTGAGTGCGGGGGGGGGGCGTGCACATGCATGAGGGTGGGTGGGGCACATGCAGGGTGCGTGCGGGAGCCCGCATGCACATGCACAGGGGAGGCAGGGCGCGTGGAGGGGGCCACGTGCAAATGCTTGGGGAAGCGCATGCTTGGGGACAGGGCACATGCGCAGGCTAGGGTGCATGCACGGAGTCATGCACGCATTGTATTTTGGGGGTTTGGATCCAATTTTACTACTCTTAGATTCTCTGAGAACAGATTTTATTATGTACGAGTGTATTTTCAGAGTTTCCATTCTGTACATCCAATAGGGCTCTGTTCTAGTTTGTAGAGTGTAAAACATGAAATCCATAAATGGCAATGGTGTTAAAACTTCCATTACAACTGTACATCACTTGTACAACTGTTCAACTATAGAGCAATAGATTAAAATTCAATCAACAATTTAAAAAATAAGAAAGCCCTGATGATCCAGATTGATAAATATTAAAAGAGATATTATCACAGGTAATCTGGATATGAACTGTTTAGACCCATATAGTTTTAAGACCAGCCTTTGAAGATTAAACATAGATAATCTTGTTCAGGAAGGACTGTTGAACTTAATCTACTTTTTCTGCCTTTGTACCGTTTCCCTGAAAAGAAGACCCAACCGGAAAATAAGTCCTAGCATGATTTTTCAGGATGCTCATAATATAAGCCCTACCCCAGTGGTGAAATATAAAAATTGTTACTACTGGTTCTGTGGGCGTGGCTTGGTGGTGGGGGGGTAAAAGCATTTTTACAACCTCTTCAGCCAAAGAGGTTATAGAAAAAATGCTTTTAAAAGTAAAAAAAAATGTTGGCCACGCCCACCCAATCACATTAACATATTATTTACAACCTCTTCAGCCAAAGAGATTGTAGAAAAAATGCTTTTAAAAGGCTCTGATGATCCCAGCTGAGCCACGTGATCATCAGAGGCTTTTTTTTTACTTTTAAAAGCAATTTTTCGGCCAAAAAAAAAATGCTTTTAAAAGTAAAAAAAAAACCCTCTGATGATCACACGGCTCAGCTGGGCATGGGGGGGCCCAGGGATTTTTGCTACCAGTTCTCCAAACCACCCGGCGCCATCGCTACCAGATCGGGTGATCCAGTCCGAACCGGGAGCATTTCATCCCTGCCCTACCCCCAAAATAAGCCCCAGTTAAGAATCTCAGCCAGATGGGTGCAGTTAGTCCCCAAAAATAAGATCTCACCAGAAAGTAAGCCCTAATGCATCTTTTGGAGCAAAAATTAACATAAGACCTGGTCTTATTTTTGGGGAAACATGGTAGTAGTTCTATTTATGACTTAGAGGCTGCCTGACCCCAGATACCTTATGGCAGCCTATACTTTAAAAAAGTAAGGGGAAAATGAAAGCAAAAAATAAAAGCTGCACATCCAGAAGAGCTAACCATATATATATAAAGAGAAAAAGGAGCCTACAGGTGCCATAACTACTCCAAGCCCAGGGAGAATGCCCAGGTATTCAAACATCTTCAAAACATCATCCAAGTTGGATCCATTTGCATCTCTGTTTCTAATCAAAATGTTTATGTTGACCATCACTTCTTGGCCTACTAAATGTCTATGGAGATTCTCAGTCATCCATGGTTGTCCCAAATGTGCTTTTTCAAAAGGCAACTGGACTTTGTTTTTCCTTGAAGATGTTTTGCTTCTTGGATGAGAAGCAAAACGCCTTCAAGGAAAAACAAAGTCCAGTCGCTTTTTGGAAAAGCACCTTTGGGTCTTGGCCTACTAGTAAAACTCCACTAGCAGCTTCCTACATCTCTTCAGTATTGTAGGCAGGATGGGCAAAATGGGTAAAAGCAATGTAGGTGGGACCATAAGCTATTCATCACATTGTATCATGAAGCCAAATTACGGCATCTAAATGAATTGGTTCTCAACAGTGCAAGTTAAGGACTTAAATGACCAAACAACTTCAATGAATACAATGAATGCATGTTAACCAAGTTCCTTGGTTGGTTTAATTCCTGTGGGACAATCAAAGCATTGAAGTAAAACTCACCGATCCATGGAAAGCTTTTGGGCAAGGAGCCGCCAGTCATTCCCTCTAGAGTTAGGAGCATCAAGACTGTTGCAGATTTTCTGCCGTATGGACAGAGGAATCTTGAAGGCGTGTGGTCCAAGCTGGGTTGTCATGGCACCGCCAGTGTAGGACCGCAAGGCATCAAAGGAGCTGGAGTTCTTTGAAATTTTAATTTTTTATTAGTTTACCAAAATATAAAACACAAAGAAAAATGAAAACAATGGGAAAGTAAGGGAGGAAAACGGGAAGAGGAAAAAGTGTAGAGCAAAACAGGAAAAAGAAAGAAAAGCCTTGACTTCTGACTCTTTTTAGTGCGGTAGAATAAGATAATAACATACAATTTTTTTACTTTTATATAGTTCTCTGCACAAAAATGGAAAGATATTTTAATTCCTACAATGGGTGACTGGTTGCAAAAGCTAATGAAGTTAGCAGAGATGGCTAAATTAACTGCTTCAATTAAAGAAAAGAATACAGATAACTTTGTTTCCACTTGGAAACCGCTTGTGGACTTTGTGCTTGGGGTGGAAAAAATAAATAAAAATAAAATAAAAGATTTTGCTGATTAGATAAATTGGTTGTTATGGAAATAACTGATATATATTATTATATAAAAGGAACTGGAGCTCTTATAACAAAACAAAATGGGAGTGATTAATTGGATAAAGATGGCAATTTTTAAAAACATAAGCTCCATCTTATCATTTATAGATCCCAAACTGTCTCATAACCTCTCAAGATCAATGACAACCATGATCTATAACATGTGCTAGAAAAAGCAAACAGTATTCTCAGGTCACAATTGGTCTGCCTTCTGGCACTTTCAAGATAGATATTAAAAGATTCACTATAACCATACTGTATTTGCTGGGAGGCATATATACATTCATGCATACAGCAAATGTTTCTGTTTTGGTTTTTAGTCACTGAAACAATGGGCAAACTTCTAGAAAAGTGACACAAGAAAAGTTTAAAGGCTCATATCCAGTGGTGGGCTGCAAATGGTTTAACAACCGGTTCTGTGACACACTAAGACATTTGTGCGTAGCCTTCAAAATACAGCAATTTGAAGCTCAGCTGCTTAACTTCTAAGGCAGCCCCAATCAGTAGAAGAGTAGAGGTGCGGAAATCAGCTGTGTTGCACAAATCAGCTGAGCCAGAAAGAAGGAAATATAGGATAGGATAGGGTGGGGGTGGTTGGGCGGGGCTATCTGATAGTTGGAACTACCGGTTCGCTAGAACCGGTCTGAACCAGCAGCAGCCCACCTCTGCCCATATCAGCTTCACGTGTGAAAATATTCCCATCTTGTTTTGTTGCAGCCTGTACACAATAGTATTGGAGCTGGCTTCTACTGGCTTGTGAGTACTGATGGTTACATTTTCGGGAATTTTGCAAGCCTGTTGAGAAGAGAACTGAGCCAGGATTCCCAGTATGCTGATCAGCTGTTTGGCGGCTAGCAACAGCGATGAAGCCAACAGAATTGGTTGCTTAATATTTGCCAGCACAACAACTACATTAGCTGCAGCTTTGCTTCTGCCGCAGAACAAAAATTTGAATTTTTTTTGGTTTTGTTTGTTTGCCATGTGCTAGGCAAACAAAGTCAGAAGCATTTGAGGGGAAAAAAAGCACTAGGAAAACTGCTAAATGCTAAAAACCAAAATAATAGGAACGTGAAGGGTATCATGTCTTAAAAATAAATGGTGATCTTCACAGCACCATCAAATTATCCTGCCTCAGTGAGTGCAGAAGGAAACAGCTATCTAATAATGCCATGCATGGCTGACCTATAATGGGCCTTCGAGATTAGGACAGGAATCTCAAATTAGTCTGCAGGGGAAGGAAGGTTGGATGGCTTTGAAATGTTTTCAATAATGCATTTCCTACCACAACTTTAATAGGAAATACAAATCTGTACGTAACTGGCTAAACACCCATGATCTCAGAAGTACAGGAAGGCCTCAGGGCTGAGATTTAAATAGTTATTACCCTCTCCCTGGTTCTTGAGCTTTCCAAAAAAGTTTCAGCAATAATAATTTGTCCAGAATTAAAATAAAAACATTGAAATGGATATTTAAAATTTCCAACTGGTTGCATGAGCCAGATACACAACCGGAAACAGTTACATGAAAGAACAAGCTGTATTGTTAATATCCAGTAGAATAGGGATGGATGTATCAAAGCGATGTTAGCAGACAATAAGAAATACGATTTTCTTTCACTGTCCATATAATCGTAATGACATTTGGAACAGCAGAAGTGGGAGTGAGTCATGGCTGAAATTAAACATTAGAGCAGTGTTTCTCAATATTGGTAAATTTAAGATGTGTGGACTTCAACTCTCAGAATTCCCCAACTAGAGTGCTGACTAAGGAATTCTGGGGATTGAAATCTATTCATCTTAAAGTTGTTAAAGTTGAGAACTGCTGCATTAGAGGAACCTAACATGAACATTAGCCCATATTTTACCGATTGTATCTGCCCAAAATAATGTTTCAGAGAAACTACTAGGCCAGGGGTGAAATGCTCTGAAGTCTGCTACCGGTTTGCTTCACTACCGATTTGCTGTGCATGCGCATGCATGGTGTGCGCCAAACACGCACTTTTTGCACGCATACGCAGTGCATGCCAAATGCACGCTTTGTTGCACATGCACATTGCAGGCATTACCACACAGCGCTGAAAAAAGAGGATTATGAAGCCTTTGCTAAGGTAAGTAGAACAGCAGTGGGGAGAACAGCTGTGCTGCACGATTTAGATTCGCTAGAAAGCAGGATTTCCTGTTTTCTAGCGAATCTAAATCGTGCAGCACAGCTGATCATTGGAAATACCAGTTCGTCCAAACCCGTAGCATTTTTTTTTTACTACAGGTTTACCTGAACTGGTAGCTTATATTACTACTGGTTTGGGCAAACAGGTCCAAACCAGTAGCATTCACCCCTGTATTAGGCCCATTATTAAATATCCTGTTCCTTTTGTCTCATTCATTCATTCATTCATTCATTCATTCATTCACCCATTTGCTTTCCTTATACAAGTTCTCCTTGCTTACCTCTCCAAGTGTAATATGTAATTGAAATATCTGCCCTTCTCCTTCAACTTGCCGAACACAGATTTTGCAAGCAAGTTCTGTAGTAGCTGGGCTGTATCTCTCAAGACTGAAGGTGCAGTGTAGTGCTCTCTGACTACCACTCCAAATGTGATAGAAAGGGATTTCCTGAAGAAAATAGAAAAGTAAAAGTAAAAAAATGAACAAATGTATGCTACAATATGTCACCGCTCTGGAAAATTACACATGGGTCCTTTAAAAAAAACCCCAAACCCTAAACAAAAACAACCCTGTGTATTTTCTCTTCATATCAAATTCCAGGCAAGCAGAAGCAAAGAACAAGGTTTAGAGCAGTGGTGAAATTCAGCCGGTTCTATCCGGCTTGGGAAAACCGGTAGCATCAGTGGCGGGAGGCTCCGTCCACCCGCCCGGATGTCATCACGTGCCATTTTTGAGGCTCTGTGCATGCGTGGAGGAGGTGCGTGTGCTCATGTTTGCGAACCGGTAGTGAAGGAAAGTGAATTTCATCCCTGGTTTAGAGTCTTTATATGGTAGTTTGATTGAAGGGCTCTGTCTTGTTTACTAGATGCGAAGTGATTGCTTACTTGTGATCTCCCCAGTGATAACTGACAGCGGTCACTGTGGAGAATACTGTGTTGAATAAAGTAAGTGTTTGATATAAGTCAGTTGGGCTGCTCTGAGCTACGAAGGAGAAATTTCCAGATTTGTTTCAGCTGGAATTCACAACCCAGATTTACAGGATGAAGAAGCTTGGCATGGCACATTCTGCATTGCGTTTATATGGCGTTGGGGTGGGGCACTGACATTCATACTTGTCTTCCTTCGAAGTAATTGTAGAACATGCATCTTAAGTTGTATGGGAGAATGGAGAAGCAAAGGGACAAGATATCTTCTAATATAGATTAGAAATATATATTTCTAATCTTGCCAATGTGCAAGATAAAAACTTGTCAGGATCTTTGGCAGTGCCGAAAACTGAAAGTGACTAACAGAATAATAGAATTGGAAGGGATCTTAGAAGTTTTCTAGTCCGACCCCCTGCCTTAGCAAGAAACTCTATATAATTTCAGACAAATGGTTCTCCAATCTCTTCTTAAAAACTTCCAGTGTTGGAGCATCCACAACTTCTGGAGGAAAGTCGTTCCACTGGTTAATTGTTCTAACTGTCAGGAAATTTCTCCTTAATTCTAGGTTGGTTCTCTCCTTGATTAATTTCCATCCGTTGCTTCTTGTCCTGCTTTCAGGTGTTTTGGAGCAGGGGTCTCCAACTCCGGCAACTTTACCACTTGTGGACTTCAACTCACAGAATTCCTCAGCCAGCTTTGCTGGTTGAGGAATTCTGGAAGTTGACGTCCACAAGTCTTAAAGTTGACAAGGTTGGAGACCCCTGCTTTGGAGAATAGTTTGACTCCCTCTTCTTTTTGGCAGACCCTTAGATATTGGAACATTGCTTCTTTTCCAAGCATGAGTCTCACAGACTTGTTTTTAGCAACATTTATTGAGATGAATGGGACGAGGTTATGAGAATCTCAGCAACACTTTCCCACTTAAATCCAAAATATTTGCAGATGAAGATGTTTTTCTGACATTCTTCCTGTGATACATCCAGGAGACAAGTCTCTTTACTAATAATGATGGAGATTGCAACTGGCTGTTTACATAATGGCTTTCTGAGTGTTCATGTGCCTGGGAACCATCTACTAAAAGACTCCTATGCATCACCTTGGAAAACAAAATGTGTTAATGAATGTATTTTTAGAGCAGTGGAAAATTTTCGCAAAGCCATCAGAAAGGTTGATTTCAAAGGCATATGGCAGTGATGGCGAACCTTTTCGGCACCGAGTGCACTCGTCCTAATCCAGAATAGGAGCTGCCCAGGGTGCATGCGCACGCCCAACAATGAACTTCCAGTTTCTGGCATGTGCAGGTAGCATTCCGGGTTTCTGGTGCAAATGAGCACGCGATGATCAGCTGGCCGCTGCGCATGATCATGCAAGAAAATGGAAGACCATCTCTTCCAGTCTCCGGCACTGCCACGCACACAAAGGCCAGCTGATCATCGCAAACATATGTGTGCCAGAAATCCGGAATAGGAATGGGTGACGCCGAGCGTGCCAAGCGACATGGCTCTGCGTGCCACTCAGGGTACACGGCCCTAAGGAATCACTCTTAGTCTGCTGTTCAAATGACAAGTAAAGCACTCACCTGATATTTGGCTAGGAGTTTGCTCCTCCAAAGTGAATGAGAGATGTCATGAACCGAGAGGCGCAAATTGTGATAACTGTCCTTAAACAGTAGAGGCTTGGGCTCTTCTAACAGATAACCGCCAAGAGTCCTTTCTATTTCAAGCACTTCCTATGGGACAAGCGAAACAAAAGCAAAAGCACCAAAAAGTAAAAAAGAAAGCAATTTAATTGGGAAAGTGATACAAAATAGGTGAGGCAGAGAAGGGACATGAAATGGACTGCAGTTCATGACAGCTGGTGTATAAATGTACCCTGTAATAGCCTTCCTCAGAGGCATCTTCCAGAAACGCAGTTCCCAGAACTTCGGGCTAACAAGGCGAATCTAACCTTCAAACTTTGGGAATCCCTGTTCCAACTGAGACAGAAGATGCCAGGTTGAAGAGGGCGGATGTACGTGACTCTTTGTTTTTCTAGGTTCGAGTTTGAATTTCCATGCTTGTTGGAGTATTTGATACACGTGAATTCCCAGGAGTCTACAAAATGCATCTTGGTATCTCTTTGAATAAGTCAATAAATATTTGAGCAAATTAATAGCAAGGTGTCTCACTCTCTCTCTCTCTCTAAGACGGGGGTGTCAAACTCAAGACCCGGGGGCTGAATCCGGCCTGCGGGATGCTTAGATCTGGTCCATGGGGCCACCCTGGAACCAGTGAAGGAGTGGCCCGCGGTGCCTCTGCCAGCGAAAATGGAGTTCGGGAGGGCCACACTGGCAGAGTGTTACAGGAGGCCGTCACAGCCAAAAACGGAGCTCATGAGCTCGTTTTCTCTGGCAGAGCGCTTGGATCCACCACAGGCGTCCCCAACATGAGTGATGCCAAGCTGGCCACACCCACCCTGGCCACGCCCACCCCCGAGGTCAAACACAACCCTGATGAATGAAATTGAGTTCGACACCACTGCTCTAAGAGTACTTGACTTTGCCTATCTTGGGCACCAGGTATCCCCTAATACTCTGCAACCTTCTCTAATGCTCTAAAACAGGGGTCAACCTTGGCAACTTTATGACTTGTGGACTTCTAGAATTCCTCAGCCAGCTTTGCTGAAGTCCACCAGTCGTAAAGTTGCCAAGTTTGGAGACCCCTGCTCTAAAGCAGGGCTCTTCAAATGTGGCAACTTTAAGACTGGTGGACTTCAACTCCCAGAATTTTCCAGCCAGTCATGCTGGCTGTGGGATTCTGGGAATTGAAGTTCACCAGTCTTAAAGTTGCCAAGTTGAAGAGCCCTACTCTAAAGCCTGTCAAATGTGCAGATGCTAAATTTAACTTAATCCCATCCAGCTATACTATTACGCTATGCCCTCACATGCCATAACTCAAACCAGCCAATCACTTGGGAACATCAGTAATCTCATTATGACTTATTTATTTCAGCTCATTTACATAGTCTTCTTCATAATACAGGTTTCTCCCTTACCTAAAAATAATAATACAAAAATAACAATAATGAAAGCACCCATATTATATTTGCAACCTTCACAACGTTATCCCGATCAAAGCTTTATTTGAGGAGCGAACAGGTAGAGCTCACTGCCTGAAGGCATTCACCTCCATTCCTCATATATACCATTACAACCTTTGATTTCTTGAGCCATGTCCTTTATTAAAAATGGAAAAAGAGAATTCCCAGAGTACTTTTTTAAAAAAAACACAAAAAACAAAAACTATTTTAACCTGGGGGTTGGGATGGGAGTGGAGAGGTGGAATGTCAGTTGTGACATCAAGGTTAAAACACACAACACAATAACCGCCTGAAATACCAGCTTGGTGTGTTGATTGCTGGAACTAATCACTCTGGTTGGTAGATGGAGGCAGATGGAGATTTATACTTCATTAAGAATGATGAGTCACTTTCATTAGGCATGCAAAGTGGTGCTAACATTATTGATAGGCTTTGAAAATAACTTGACAATAGGTATTTTCAGAGGAATAGCAACTAAGCAGTTTCTGGTGGTCTTTTTATAACTGGCCTTTACACTTCGATCACAAAGAAAACTCGGCTATTTAAAACAAAAAGACCCACAAGAAAACCTATTCTGGACTTGTTTAACTTGTGACTTGCTATCAAGGGCAGACTGGGTCATAAACAAATACAAATCAGAATGTGTGTTCCTTGGTTCCATAACTATACCCTCCATATCACCTCTTGACATTGGAAGCTGGAAGGGAATGTTAAAATGATAAATGATGCCATTACATTAATTAGATGAAGACCTTATAGAGCAGGGGTCTCCAACCTTGGCCACTTTAAGATTTGCGGACTTCAACTCCCAGAGTTCCTCAGCCAGCTTTGCTGAGGAACTCTGGGAGTTGAAGTCCGCAAGTCTTAAAGTGGCCAAGGTTGGAGACCCATTATAGAGAGAAGTCCCATATTTAAACCAGAACCTGACCAAATCAAGACAGACAGGCAGCGGCCCTCAAACAGCTCAAGCTAGTGATTTGCTCCCAGTCATACAATTTGACATCTTTTATCCAAACACTGATGTGAAATCTTCTGCAGGCCAAGAATGTGCACGACACACCATTAAGTGGTTATCTACCAAATTACACAGGGATTATGAATCATTTTTCATATTTATCTTGAACCCTGAAAAGTAGGAAATTAAAGTGCATCTGAAAGATCATAAGGTAAAGGTAAAGGTTCCTCTCGCACATACAGTATGTGCTAGTCATTCCCGACTCTAGGGGGCGGTGCTCATCTCCGTTTCAAAGCCGAAGAGTCAGCACTGTCCGAAGACGTCTCTGTGGTCTTGTGGCTGGTATGACTAAGCACCAAAGGCGCACGGAACGCTGTTACCTTCCCACCAAAGATGGTCCCTATTTTTCTACTTGCATTTTTTACATGCTTTCGAGCTGCTAGGTTGGCAGAAGCTGGGACAAGTAACAGAAGCTCACCCTGTTACGTGGCGCTAGGGATTCAAGCACTGAACTGCCGACCTTTTGATCGACAAGCTCAGCATCTTAGCCACGGAGCCACCGCGTCCCTCCTTATGATGAAAGATCATAATAAGTAGCTAATTCAGTTTTTCTGAACAGATACAATCAGTTTACTACATCCAAAACTGCCATCCTTTAGAGAGCATTTGGTCATGATATCAGAAGTTCACAAAAGGTGAACATATAACCCCGGGACACTGCAACCGTCATAAATATGAATCAGTTGCCAAGCGTCTGAATTTTGATCATGTGACCATGGGGATGTGGCAATGGTGGTAAGTATGAAAAATGGTCATAAATCACTCTTTTTCCAGTGCCATTGTGACTTGGAACAGTCACTAAACAAACTGTTGTAAATTGAGAACTACCTGTAGGCAATGTAGATTATGAAAGGTTCTTCTCCTATGACAAAGTCAATGGAATAATGTTATTTTCAGCTCTCTTCTATGACTTTGATGACTTGAGAAATATTTTAAACAGGAAAATTCATTTCCTTTCTCAAATTTTCTTTGGCTGAAGAGACTAATGATTGGGGTGGAGAAGTCCTAGACTTATCCTTATCTTTGCTAAATATTCCTGGGCAGAATTTTAGGGGATACACCTAAGTTAAAGTCTTCTAGGTTGTTGGATATAAATTATAATTTGTACATGGTGATCCTCCTAGTGTGTGTGTGTGTGTGTGTGTGTGTGTGTGTATACACATACATACACACACACACATACACACACACACACATATAGGCTGGTATTATGGGCAACAGGGAGAAATGGTCAAGGAAAATTATAGTACTTATGGCTGTAACAATGAAAGAGCAAAGTAGTAACTCTTCCTTTCTGTAGCCTTTGCCTCATCTCCCTAAGGTTGTCGGCTGTTTGACAAAACAATATTCCAAGATATTCACATCCAGGTTAAGGCATTATGATACATGACTAGAGCACCATTCTGTCTATGTTGGGATGCTGTCATTTCCTTCTCATTCATCTTAATATGTGTATCAGCATTAGCAGTGTGCACATTAGAATAGAATAGAATAGAATAGAATTTTATTGGCCAAGTGTGATTGGACACACAAGGAATTTGTCTTGGTGCATATGCTCTCAGTGTACATAAAAGAAAAGATACGTTCATCAAGGTACAACATTATCTACATTAGTAATAATAGGAAAAATGTATTTGCCATGCAAAAACTACCCGCCGTTTCCCCAAAAATAAGACCGGGTCTTATATTAATTTTTGCTCCAAAAGGTGCATTAGGGCTTATTTTCCAGTTAGGTCTTATTTTGGGGGAAATATGGTACTAAATGCATCTATCTCGCTGACAACCTTAACTGGGGCTTATTTTGGGGAGTATAGGGCTCATACAAGCATCCTGAAAAATCATGCTAGGACTTATTTTCCAGTTAGATCTTATTTTCGGGGAAACAGGATATTAAAAACTAATAGTTATTTTTTATTGTATCTTCAAACTAGGACACAAAATAGGTTCTGTAATACTGTCTCTCTCCTCCTGGGAGCTTCATGGAAAATGTCAGGGCTGCTCCCTAAGGAATGAGTTAAAGGAACTTATTATTGAAACTAAACTCTGGGTCATTTTTCAACTCATTGCATCAGGCTGTTTTGCTCCCCTGAGTAACCACTTTTCTAAGCCACATTGCATGCTTGGATTATCAGCAAACCTTCTTTGGGGCAGAGAAGTCCAAAATAAGTGCAAATGAGAGAGCTGGACAAGAAGTACTAAGCAACCAATTTTCTTGAATAAGTTATTATAGCTTTTAAAAAAAAAACATGGGAAAGCTAACAGTATAGACATAGGAAACAAAGACAAAAGTGTTTCTAAAAAGTGCAGGTATTTAAAGATGAAAACTCAAAAATGGATAATCTTTCGATCACCACGTTAATTGTTTGCATATGTAAGATGCAAACTCAATGCATTTCTATGGAACACAAATGTAGAGAAATCCAGCAATCTATATAAGTATGATGAACTAATCTTTAGTTTATGGGACTGCATCATCCCCTTCTCCAGTCCTAATGAAAATACACAAAGAAATTTAGAACATTTATTAGGAACTTTGATTCCTATGCATTTCAGGAGGTAAGGGTGGTTTAGACATAAATCTATTTGTATTACTTGATGTAATTTAAATGAAGTCTTGGGCAAAATTTCCCAGATCTAATACTGTCTACCTCCTCCATTACAAATGTATGATCTAATCCTTGATCATTGGCCATACAGATTGGGATGAGTCCAGTGAAACAAAGAATGACAATAGACTGAGGAAGTTGGTCTAATAACTTAAGTTCCTGTTTTGAAGACTTTTGGGTCTGGATTGGCATGAAAGCTCTAATAATGATACCCACCTCTATTTCTCTCATTGAAGGACAAACATAGATATACCAATTATTATTACAGTAGCCAGGAGACCTCAATGCTATTGCAAAGTACTAGCTTGGCTTGCCAAAGTACCAACCCTGTTATAGGAAAGGCGCTCTTCCCAAGATGTGCCACAGGAGGGCAAGCTGGCTTTGCATCAGAGAGAAAGATGAGCAGCTTTTCCTTCAGCTTCACCCAAGGGCTCCATCCTTCCTGGAGCTGCCTTGCAAGTGGTGCCACAACCGGGAATTTTTCAGAGCCACCAGGAACCTGACCGCCTGCACAGAGCGCCAGCTCGTCTCCCCATCAAAGTGCTACCTATTTTATCTACTTGCATAGAACATGCTTTCGAACAGCAAGGTGGGCATAAGCTGAGGCAAGTGACGGGAGCTCACCCCCACCACCCATTTGCTAGTACTCCAACCGCCACAGCTGAGACCATCTCCATCGTTATTAAGCCATTGAGCTGCCACGCCTCATACATGTACCACTGGAAAATAGTTTAGTTGGTACAACTTTGTGTTGGTCTTGTAGGCAATCTACATTTCAGTCTCTGCAATGTGATTGCCTGGCTGCTGGTGAACTTTAATAGTGAATGATAAGCCAAAGCAAAGATGATTAAAGAGCAATTCCAATTACACCATTGCTGGTATGATCCACAAAACCATATGAGATACATTTGTGATTTTTTTCCCCCCTTGTAATTACACATATGTCAGGTCTCCATTAAAGCCATATTGAGTAAACATTACTTTGCAGAGTCTAAGATAAGCAACTCATCATTCAATGTCCTGAAGGAAAAATGCCCTCTATGGTCTGAGGATTTTCTTAATAGGATCACAAATATGTTCTGCAATCACTTTCCACAGCTCATTGTCCTCTAGGTCAGGGGTCTCCAACCTTGGTCCCTTTAAGACTTGTGGACTTCAACTCCCAGAGTCCCTCACTCTGGGAGTTGAAGTCCACAAGTCTTAAAGGGACCAAGGTTGGAGACCCCTGCTCTCGGTGAGTTGTCATAAAATTCCTAGCACACCCAGCCAGCTTACGCAATGGACTAGGAAATCTGGAATTACAAATCAATACATTGGGAGAACCCCCAGATGGAGGAGGCCTTGCTGAAATCTACATTAATCTCTTTGTGTTAGTGTAGGGCCTCTGTGGCTCAGACTGCTAATGCAGTCTGTTATTAACAGCAGCTGCCTGCAATTACTGCAGGTTCTAGTCCCACCAGGCCCAAGGTTGACTCAGCCTTCCATCCTTTATAAGGTAGGTAAAATGAGGACCCAGATTGTTGGGGGCAATAAAAGTTGACTTTGTATATAAACATACAAATAGAATGAAGACTATTGCTAACATAGCGTAAGCCGCCCTGAGTCTTTGGAGAAGGGCGGGATATAGATGCAAATAAAAAAAAAGTGTATATGAGCAAGAAAAGTATGAACTATTTACTGATAGGAGAGAAGGCAGGGAAGAAGAAAGAAGGAAGAACCTCAGCTAGGCATTACCTTTAAAGCATCAGGTGTGTCCTCCAAGCAATATACTTTGAGATTGTATTCCAATGAAGTACAGAGGGTGGGAGCAAAGATGGCCAGCTGCAGTCTCTTGATGGCTGACCTAGAATAGGATTCTCCCACCAGGACGTATGTTCCAAGCTGTTCTAGCAGGACATGGCAGCACTTGGGTTCCAGCTGGCAGTAACAAGGTGTGTTTAAAGTCTCTTCATCTAGCGTCACAACTTCCTGGAGGAGGAAAAGGGGGCAAGAAGGGATTAAAAACATTGTAAAGAGTATCTACTGAAAAAAATTGCCTCCCCAATTACGAGAGCTGTACAAATTGTGTACTTTAAGACAGTGGTGAAAGCCAAATTTTTTTACTACCGGTTCTGTGGGCGTGGCATGGCGGGCATGGCAGGGGAAGGATACTACAAAATCTCCATTCCCACCCCACTCCAGGGGAAGGATACTGCAAAATCGCCATTCCCTCCCCACTCCAGGGGAAGGATACTGCAAAATCGCCATTCCCACCCCACTCTGAGGCCAGCCAGAGGTGGTATTTGCCAGTTCTCGGAACTACTCAAAATTTCCGCTACCAGTTCTCCAGAACCTGCTGGATTTCACCTCTGCTCTAAAAATAGAAATGACTGAACACTATAAGAAAAACTCAGATGAAAAACTTAATTTTGGAATCAAGACACTTTGTTGATTGACGTGTCCTATATTTTGGAGACTGGTGTTGATTAAACTGCAAAACGTGATCTGTAATGTTTTGAAGGGTTATGTAGGGGTTTCCATCATTCTTACATAAATTTTGATGTGCTGTGCCAGGAAGTATTAATATTACTAAATACATTGGTTTTAGGGGACAGGGTGGCTCAGTGGCTAAGATGCTGAGCTTGTTGATCAGAAAGGTTGGCAGTTTGGTGGTACGAATCCCTAGCACCACAAAACGTTGTATGTGCAATACTGTGCAGCAAATATTTTTTTCTATGTGCTGTAGGAGAGAAATATCTGCTGCTACTGAGGATTGAACTCTCAACCTCCCGAGCAGAAGATGAGCGTCTTCACCACTAGGCCACCATGCTGCTTGGATAAGCAACATACATTGCTTGGGACAATAACTTCTTCTATAAGACTTCACTCCAATATCATCATCATCAATAGCAATAGCACTTCATAGTTCTTTTACAGCCCTCTCTAAGTGGTTTACAGAGTCAACATATTGCTCCCAATGATCTGGGTCATTTTACTGACCTCGGAAGGATGGAAGGCTTAGTCAACCTTGAGCCTAGTGAGATTTGAACTGCCGAACTGAAGCTAGCAGTCAGCTGAAGTAGCCTGCAGTGCTGCACTCTAACCACTGCACCACCTCGGCTCTTTATCATCATCATCATCATCATCATCATGATGTACTTCTCTGGTTAATTCAACTTACCTCCCAGTGTCCTTGGTGGGACTGGGTCTTCAACTGCAACATCCAGTCTGGGGAAGTGACCTCTGCACAATGTGGAACAGTCAAGATGACTGGGCGGCATAAGAGCAGCCCCGTAGGACCACAGGTCACTCTGGGACTCAGCACTGTCTGTGTACCTTCAGAGGGAAAGCTAGAAAGGACAAACACAAGATACTTTTGTTGGCTCTGCTTACAGAGTAATTGGCTTAGAAATCAGAGAAATTGGAACTCCGTATTCTTTAGCAGGAACAAGGCAGAGTAGAGCCCTAGAAGTTAATGCATACCTTGCCGCTGCTGAAATTCACAACTGTTAACAAATGTACTAACATTCTTATTTTTAAAATGTGAAATATTCTTTTCCTTGAACTATCATAACATTTAAGTGACTAATTAATTGTTATTTTTCCTTGTCCTGAGTCATTTTTCTTTTCTTCCCAAGCACTTTTCTGACTTAATTTTCCCAAGCACTTTTCTGAACCTAATTGACTGAATACATGAGACCCCATAGTGCTTAGCCCAACCCAGCCCACAGGGTTGTTGTTGTTGTTGCAAAAATAGGAGCAAGGTGTATTGGACACATTCATTGCTTTGAGTTATTTATAAAAATGATAAAGGTGGGATAAAAAAAATAAATGTATAATGTCAGCCTAAACTCAGCTCAGAAATTCAGAATCCTATTATTTCAGTAAAGTGTTGGTAGCTTTTTCCATTTAAATGTATATGTTATTAACTGCAGGCCATGCTATGGGAGTTTGTTCATTACATTGGAAGACACATACCGTATATACTCGAATATAAGCCGATCCGAGTATAAGCCGAGGTCCCCAATTTTACCCCAAAAACTGGGGTAAACTGGGGACTCGAGTATAAGCCGAGGGTGGGAAATGAGGCACCTACCGGTTGGGGAAACCCCCCCCCCCTCAGCTGAGAAGGCTGGCGGCTCCCCCGCCCCGCCCTCTCACTGCACCGGCAGGGCTTCCCCGCGCCGTCCGGTAAAATGTGAAAAAAAGAAAAAAAAAACTCGAGTATAAGCCGTATATACTCGAGTATAAGCCGAGGGGCTTAAAAAAAAAAAAAAACTCGAGTATAAGCCGTATAGACCCGAGTATAAGCCGAGGGGACGTTTTTCAGCACAAAAAACGTGCTGAAAAACTCGGCTTATACTCGAGTATATACGGTAGTTGGGGAAGGATGATTTTTAAGCAATCTAACTCTAGCTATGGGTTCTTGGCTGGAAATTAGAAGAAGTAGCATGACTGTTGCATAAAGGAGCAGAATATGTCTAATAGCTGCAGGACTGTGCAACCAGTTAGTGAGGGGATGGAGTAATCCACACTTTTAATTTCTTCTGTTAAGAGTTGGAACCGAGTAAGATAATTTTGAATGTTGAGACTTATGTGCAAGAAAATTGCCTTGAATCTAGTCTGACATGCTAATATGTGAAGGTAAATGCATGTATGATGATGGGGAAGACTCTTCTAAAATAATATAATCAAAAGAAACCTTAGCTAGATGTTCTGTAATTTGGATATCACTTTTAGGCTTAGGGAGGTCAGAGTAAAAAAAAAAAGAAAAAGAAAAAAAAAGACGATCTACTCTACTTACAGAATATTTTCTGCTTTGTTGATCATCAGATACATTTCATAGAACTTCCCCTGAGGAATTGCTCCATGTGGCACTAACAGACTCACACCTACAAAAGAAAAAAAAATAAGGAATAGATGAAATAATGAAGAACATTTCCTCGAGCAGTGATGACTAACCTTTTTCCTGCTGCGTGCCAAAAGTGGTGGGAGCGCGGCAGGGGTGTGTGTGTCGCACGTGCATGTGCCCACACTCATAACTCAATGCCCCCACATACCCTGTCCCCCTGCGCAATGCCTGCGTGACACCCCCCCATTTTTGGCCTGCAATGGCAAAAACCAGTGGGCCCGTTTTTTGCCCCCCCAGGCTCCAGAGGCTTTTTTGGAGCCTAGGGAGGGCGAAAATGGTCTCCCCCCCCCCCCGAGGCCCTCCAGAGGCCTGAAATGGCCCGTTTCCTGACTTCCAGTGGGCCTGGAAGGCCTGAAAATTAGCTGGCTGGCATGCGCATGCGCTTGGAGCTGAGCTAGGGCAACGCTCGTGTGCCTACAGATATGGCTCCGCATACCACCTGTGGCACGTGTGCCATAGGTTCGCCATCACAGTCCTAGAGCGTCACTCTATATCTATTTCTCTACAGCTAAATGATACAATTCTTAATTCCATAGAATACTTTATACAGCCTCTCCTATCTTCTGTTTTTTCATAATTAATATCTGATGGCACTGTTTGCCCTCCTAAATTGGGCTGCAGGAAAAAAGTCAGGATAAGTTGCAACTAACCCATCCTACAATTACTGTAGCCCCCATAAACCTGCAAGCAAGTTCATAATCTTTTTTTTTTTTAGCTATCACCTTTATATGGGGAACTATGTCTAATTATTCTGAACGAATCAATATGGCTTAACAATGTTTTTGGTAGCTACATTTTTTGACTATAGACACTATCCTAATTATCTTTAAGAATGATGCCTCTGGTATAAATTTTTTTTTTTATTTTGCTATTTTTTTTATATTGTTATCATAGCATTTCAACCATTTACACCGTCATTTATTTTTCCCAATCTATTTGAAAGAAAGTCCATGGAATGGAGAAAGCTACTTTTAACAGTCTGGCAGTCAAAGATCTTTTGCTGAAATTATTGTAATAACTTACAATAGTGGCCAAAATTGTGGAAACCTTTTGGGAAAAGTGTATTTTCTAAAACTAGCTAATAACACCACTTCTTTTTGGAGTAGTACCATAAACGTATATATCAATGGAAAGATAATTTAATCAAGAACGTAATGCAATAACTTTTATGAAGGATTTGCCATTAGAATAGCAGTTACAGTCTAAAGAAGAAAAGTGAAACATGTAGAAAAATTGAGATATACAAAAATTATCACGATAGAAAAATACGAGATATGCAAAACTTATTACCATGTCAGTTAATACTTAGTTGGGTAACCTTTAGCGTGAATTACAGCCTTACAACGTCTTTCCATGGAGTGAACCAAGTCTTTTAGTTCTGCAGCGGTTATAATGTGAAACCAAGATTGAATGATTGCTTCTATTAACTGGGTTTTATTGCTGGGTTGCTTCTGACTAACAAGTTTCTTTGGTCGGCTCCATAGACTTTCAATTAGGTCTGGGCTATTCCCAGGCCATTCCAGCAGTAGAATATGATTACCTTGAAACTCCCCAAAAAAGTGGTGCTATTAGCCACCAAACCTCAAAAATACATTTTTCCCAAAATGGTTTCCACAATTTTGGCCTCTACTGTAAATAATCCCAAGAACTGTATTCTCAGTGTCTGTCTGAGGTCAATAATGGGCTAGTTTGAACTACACATCCCCTAAAAAAAGATGGAGCTATAATATGGGGGAAAGAGTTTTATCTCTGAATTCCAAAGAAATTGCTGCTCTTGATATAGGTTGATTAGAACAGCAGGAGACCTCTTTGATTTCATATGTCAGCAAGAATAGAATAGAATAAATTGCTAATTTCCAGAAAAGGAAACTGTAATTCAAAGTAAGACTTCCAAGAGTACTAGTAATACAGGTAGTCCTTGACTTACAACCACAATGGAGCCTAACGTTTCCACTGCTAAGTTTGTTACATGAGTTTTGCCTCATGGCATAGGGCCGGGCTATTTACGGGACTATTTACGGGACTGTCTGCTGCTACCGAATACCTCTCACCGACCTGTGCGCTCTCACAGGGAGGGACTCCTCAGGGTGCCGTCAGCTAGGCAGTGCCGTCTGGCGACACCCAGGGGAAGGGCCTTCTCTGTGGGGGCTCCCACCCTTTGGAACGAGCTTCCCCCAGGACTTCGTCAACTTCCGGACCTCCGAACCTTTCGCCGCGAGCTTAAAACTCATCTATTCATCTGCGCAGGACTGGACTAGATTTTAGATTTTAAATTTAAATTGGTTTTAATGGGTTTTATGATGTATACTGTTATTTTTAATTATTTGGCTATTTGGAATAAGTTTTTTAATGGATGTTTTATTTTGTATCTATATGTTTTTTATCTGCCTGTAAACCGCCCTGAGTCCCTAGGGAGATAGGGCGGTATATAAATACGAAAAAATAAATAAATAAAATAAATAAATAAATAAAAATAAATACATTTTACAACCTTTTTTTTTTTTTGCCATAGCTGTTAAGTGAATTGGTGCAGTTGTTCAGTTAGTGACATGCTTCGTAAGTAAATTTGTCTTCCCCATTGACTTTGCTTGTCAGAAGGTCACAAAAGAGGATTGCATGACCCCAGGACACTGTAACCATCATAAATATGAATCAGTTGCCAAGCACCTGAATTTTGACCATGGGGATGCTGCAATGGTCGTTAATTGTGAAAAATGGTTGTGTCCTTTTTTTCCCCAGTGCTGTTTTAACTTTGAAGGGTCATTAAACGAAAGGTTATAAGTCAAGGACTACCGGTATAGCAAAGATTCAATTAGGCTCAGAGACCGCAGTGAAGTGTATTATCTGTTTAGAGCTGTCCATGGTACTAAAATTCAAGACGACCACCAGGAATCGCCTCGAAATCCTGAATTCCAGAATCTCATTGACAAGGAACCAGAGGAACTATGGAATGAGCTTAAATGAGCTGTTGAGGATGACCATGAAAACAGTCCTCCAAAGATAAAGATACAGAAGAAGTCAAACTTGCACAAAAGAGAACAGAAACCAAAGCCTTATGCGTGCAGACTTCTAAGAAGACTGTGACAGCCCAGAAGATAAATGGATCAACAAAGAAATTAAATCAAACCAGAGTTCTCATTAGAGACACAAATAACCAGGCTCAAATTATTTTACTTCAGATACATTATGCAAAAACCTAGTACTCTAGAGAAGGCCCTAACATCGAGAAAGGTGGAAGGAAAGAGGATGACCAGCAGCAGAGTGGCTGGACTCAGTTACAATGGCACCTTTGGAAGACTTGTTGAGGATTGGCACTTAATCTGACTTAATGCAATGGGGGACACAGTGGCCTAGCGGTTAAGACATTGAACTGTTGATCGGAAGGTCGGCAGTTCAAGACCCAAGTACTGCATGATGTGGTGAGCTCCTGTTCTTGTCCCAGCTTCTGCCAACCTAGCAATTTGAAAGCATGCAAATGCGAGTAGATAAATAGCTACCACTTCGGTGGGAAGGTAACAGCGTTCCATGTGCCTCGGCATATAGTCATGCCAGCCACATGACCACAGAAGCATCTTTGGACAACTTTGGCTCCCTCAGCTAGGAAACAAAGATGACCACTGTCCCTTAGAGTCACACATGACTGGGCAGAGGAAAGCTTATAACTGACTTAATGTCCCATAACCAAGCAATCCATGGTTCTGAAATAGCCTGTTCTGCTATTTCTTGGACTGTGGCCTTCATCACTGGACTGAGTGTCCATCTTGTGAAAAGTGTAGGGTGTTTTCCCCAAAATAAGACCCTGTCTTATATTTGTTTTGCCACCAAAAAAAGGCACCAGCTCTTATTTTCAGTGTGTGTGTGTGGGAGATGTCGTCCACTGACTCATCTCACTTGCGCCCGGTCTCCGGCCTCCTTTTCACTGTCAGAGACCTTCAGGAACTTCTTTGGCTGGCAAAGCTAGCAAGGTTTACCTGAAGGCCTCTGTAGCTAATAACAGAGCTCCAGATTGATCTGGAGCTCTGTTATTGGCTACAGAGGCCTTCAGGAAAGCCTTGCTGCAGAAGAAATAGGCCGAGGTGTGCAAGGACTGGCTGAAACTGTCCGAAGGTAATTTGTAAGGAAGCTCTCCCCCCATCTCCACCGTAGCTTTAATTTTTACCCATGCATCCTGGAGTGGGCGGGGTCTTAATTAGGGCTTATTTTGGGGGTAGGGCTTATATTGGGTGCACGTGTAAAAACCAAGCTAGGATTTACTTTTGGAGTAGGTCGTATTTTCGGGGAAACACAGTATTCCTTACCTGTGCCAGGGATGATGAGCCTTCCTCCCAGGCAGCCGAATGTCCCCGTGGCACTATTCCCAGGATCTCGAGGCAGAGTCAGAAGCTGCTGGGAGCCCATACTTTTGTTTCTTAGGTTCATGAAATGGTTATCCCTGTGGCTGTCTCCCGGGAAGGTGCCTGGGGGCATGGCTCCTAAGAGGTCTGCTCCTTCATGCATCCCAGCGGAGGAAGATGCTGTGGAGGAATTATACACTTTGATCTTGAGATTAGGGAGTGGATCGAGCAATGGAGAGTTGGTCATGGGGATCTTGTCAGAGGAATCTTGCAAGGCGTACATAGGACCACGATATACACCGGCATTGGCAGTCAGATCCGGTTGCACTGAAGGGTGGAGCAACTGGGGGGTATCTGAAAATGAAGGCAGGACAATGTTTAATAGCCTGTACGCATTTTCAATAAAGGAAAATGTAATATAATAAGAAAGCACACATTGAATTAACCGCAACTATATTCACCTTGGTAACGAGTTGTAAAAAAAAAAGAGCCTAAATAGTAAATCAAAACTGAACCTTGATTACCACTGCTATGGCCAATAATAAATGTCCTGCCATAAAACAGCGAAGAGTAGAAAGGGTGATGCTTTACCTGCAGCTTTTGCGTTGATCAGTTAAACAAGCTACTAAATATTCAGTTGTATATCTGTTAACGTTATGTCTTTCATAGAATTTATGCCAATAGCATACTCAAGCATATGTTTCATAAAATACTAAAACCCCTAATTTATATCATATAATATCTCTCAGACATAGAAAACGTAGCAGCATTCTTTAAACTCTTTAAATGCTAACATATTGATCATGTCAGAAAGTTTCTGGGGCTTGATTCCTTTTCACCAGATGCAATCAACTGGTCTGGTGCCTTCCAGATATATTAGGTTACATTTTCCTTTATCATGTTGGCTATGATCAGCTATGATTCAAATGATTTAACAACCGGTTCTCTGCCCTAATGACTGGCTGGGTGGGTGTGGCCATGGTGGGCATGGCCAGAGGGTGTGACAGGCAGTACTTGGCCTCCTGCACCCTCCTGGGAGCAAAAACGGGGGCATGCCACATCTCCCTGCCTCCCTGTTTTGGGCCTATAGGCCTCCCTGCAGCGTCCTGGGAGCAAAAACAGGCTGCGGGGTTGTTAACAACTGGTTCACCCGAACCGGCCTGAACCAGCTGAATCCCACCACTGTCTATGATGATGGGGTCTTCAGTCCAACAAACTTGGGACATCAGGTTGAAAAGGGCTATTTTATTTCATATTTACAGCGCCATGAGCTTTTTTCCACATACCCCCCTGTTGCAATACAACAAATTTCTCCTAGGAAAACCGATACATAGAAAAAATGAGGCATTTTATCTATTAAAACATATCTAAGGAAGTTGGTATTACAGCACTATAAGGTGAACAGGTCTGCCAATGAGACTACGTTTAGTACAAATGGATGGAGAAGGTCGTCTCATAATCATATGAAATCATGGACATTTTTACTTAACAGGATCCCCCCCTCCCCTATTTTATTTAATCTCTTTCGACAATATTCTTATTGTTTTAATGGAAACTGTATCGTGTAAAGAAATGAAGCACATTCACCCCAGGTTGAAAAAAAGAAGAACAGCAGGCATGAGTTCAAATCTCAGATTTGACCTCTGCCTGGCTGGCTAAGAAGGTTCACTAATATACAGAAGGTACGAAAACACATGATGCAAACTTCAAAGCTGAACAAGCTGAATCTTACCATTTCTGGAAGTTTTGAAATTAACTGGGTGGAAGCCTCCCGTTAATGCAGCAGAGGAGTCAGTTATGTCCGTGTCGAAATCTCGACAGTTTCGCCTATACACAACCAGCCCAACAGCCATCAAGATAACAACGAAGATGAAAATGGCCACCACTATGCCAGCATACAAAGCCACATCGCCTGATGCCTCCAGTACTGGGGAGAGAGAGAGAGAGATTAGTTAGAGTTGTCACTTTCTTTGCTCAGTTTTTAATTTCAAAACTTTCAATTCAACTGTGATGATATAAACATAAGGATCAATGTCCCCAAAGGTGCTTTTTCCAAAAGGCCAAGAAAAAGCAAGAAAGTCCAGTTGCCTGGAAAGTCCAGATGATTGAGAATCTCCATAGACGTAAGCATCAAAGCCAAAAGATTCAAAATCAGTTACATTTCTCTTGTTCATTCTCTGACCTCTCTCAAGAATTGGGGATGGGGCAGGGGTGAAATCTACTTACCTTCCATACTGGTTCGGAAGTGTGCACGTGCGCGTCATGTGTGCACACGGACCCTCTGCGCATGCACAAACCCTTCTGTGCATGCACAGAGGGTATAAAAAACAGGTTACCTCCTGGTTAAAACCAGTAAGTAATGACGACCGGGCGGGTGGATGGAGCCTCGCGCTGCTACCGCTACTGGTTCTCTGAACCACCCGCTGCCATCGCTACCGGTTCAACCGAACCGGTCCAAACTGGTAGTATTTTACCCCTGGGATGGGGCATAAAGAAATAATGGGAAATCTGTGTGGGGTGGGAAACCCTGTAGTTTTTTTAATCTCTTGATTTGCCAGTCTTCTGTCAACTAGGCTTCCTATTTAGAGGCACTCAAACCTTAGGAAAAAGGAGGACAAACTTCCCCCAAGACAATGGGCTCGCAATTAAGCCCTGTAGCACTAAGCAGGGTGTTCTTTATTGCCATTCTGGCCCATTTCCTGTAGGCAAGCTGATATCATTCATCATCTGAATGGCAGGAAGCGAGCATTGATATATTTTTTTTGTTAACAGTATGATACCGGGGCTCAGTTCTCCACCAGCCACTATTTAGGTTGATCGCCTAGTTGGGAAGAAGGAAGGAGAGACAATTCACAGTTCTGTGGATATGTGTTTTTAGTACTATTCCCATCTGCCATAACTGTAGCCTGCTACAGTAGTGGCCAAAATTGTGATAACCTTTTGGGAAAAGTGTATTTTCTAAAACTAGCTAATAACACTACTTTTTTTTCCGGACTAGTACCATAAAATTATATATCAACAGAAAGATAATTTAATCAAGAATGTAATGCAATAAATTTTATGAAGGATTTGCTATTAGATTAGCAGTTACAGTATAAAGAAAAAAAGTGAAAAATGTATAAAAAATGGGATATACAAAAATTATCACCATAGAAAAAACCAGCTATGCAAACATGATCACTATGTCAGTTCATACTTAGTTGGGTAACCTTTAGCATGAATTATGGCCTTACAACATCTTCCCATGGAGTGAACCAAGTCTTTTAGTTCTGCAGCTGTTCTAATGTGAAACCAAGATTGAATGATTGCCTCTATGAACTGGGTTTTATTGCTGGGTCACTTCTGACTGACAAGTTTCTTTAGTCAGCTCCATAGATTTTCTATTGGGTTAAGGTCTGGACTATTCCCAGGCCATTCCAGCAGTGGAATAGGATTATCTTGAAACTCAAAAAAAAAAAAAAAAGTGGTGTTATTAGCCATCAAACCTTAAAAATACACTTTTCCCAAAAAGGTTTCCACAATTTTGGCCACCACTGTAGTTTAGGGAAATCTACTACACAATCCTGCTTCCAATAGCCTGGGCAGCAAATAGGAGTTGAAGAAAGAAATAAGCCAGTCAAAAGCAAGAAGATAAGCAAGGAAGGAGGGAACCAATAGGGAGGGAAGTTCAAGAGAAATATCTGGGGTAATGGGCAGATTCAAGCGAGAATTGATGAATACAGGTGGGGGGTGCAAAATTACCACCAGGGCCACCAACTGCCTTCTGGTAGAGATTTAACTACCATCATTCCTGTGGACTTTGTGAAGATCTACCTATTCTGCCTTGTAGGAGAGAACTGCCTTATATTGGATGACTCACACCCTGGTCAGCACTTCTTTACTCTCCTACTATCGGGTAGGAGATATAGAAGCCTAGCCAGTCGTACGAACAGGCTGAAGAACAGCTTTTATCCGTGGGCTGTCAGACTCCTGAATGCAACATAACACCATAAGTATGTAGTATGATAGACTAGCAGGGCCGGCGCAACATGCTCATATTGGTGCAATATATTATAATGTAAACTTACGCACATATATCAGTGGTGAAATCCAAAAATTTTTATTACTGGTTCTGTAGGCGTGACTTGGTGGGTGTGGTGTGACTTGGTGGGCATGGCAGGGGAAGGATACTGCAAAATCTCCATTCCTACCCCACTCCAGGGGAAGGATATTGCAAAATCTCTATTCCCACCCCACTCTGGGGACAGCCAGAGGTGGTATTTGCCGTTTCTCCAAACTACTCAAAATTTCCGCTACCGGTTCTCCAGAACCTGTCAGAACCTGCTAGGTTTCACCCCTGACATATATGTATCAAGGATTGTGTTTTGTTAGTATGATTTATTGGGTTAGGGATTTTCTTTCTTTCACTGTGAGTTATTGATATGTATTTATATTTTGTGGGGGGGGGAGATGCACGAATGGGAGGCTCAGCCAATCTCATTCTACGCATGTTGTGCATTGAAAAACACCGAATTACAGCAATTCCTTTTGCAGGTTTCCCCTTGATGAGAGAAGAAAGCAGTGCTGGGTCCTGAGTGGCTGAGCTGGCAATTATATTTCCTGCATATGTGTTTCTTCCCCCCCACTACCCCCAGTGGCTCCTGACTTCCACCTTTATAACTTCCTTGCTTGCATAAGTGGTATTTATGTCAAAAACCATAAGCCTTAAATTCAGTCTCTATGAGGTTTTTCAGATAAACCTACCAATCAGAACCGGGGCGGGGGGGAGACTACAGCACTTGCCAGTGAAATCTCCAGGCTACATAATTTTTTTTTCTAGCTGTGATCAGGTTTTGTTGTAGTCCGCCGGCAGCCTGCAGAGCTAGCAACAGAGTTGGACAATGAGGAGTCTGGGGAGGAACATGGGCCAGTTTTGGAGTCTGGGGAAGGCTCGGATGAAGGCTCTGCATTGGAGGCAGAGATGGGGCCAGGGCCATCTGGGACTTATGTGCTGACTGGAGCCTCCAGAGTCTGATGTCAGCAAGACAGAGGAACAGGGGGAGCCTGTTCCCAGTGCATGCATGTGCAGAGTTGCCAGAAGGCAAGAATATTTAAGATAAAAGGGGCGACTTGGGAGTAAGGCTTGGAGATGATTGGCCCCTTCCATAAGACATAAAGGAGGAGTAGAGGCACATGAGCCTTTGCAGGAAGCAACTTTGTTTGTGCTGGTTGGTTTAAATTCTGAAGCTCCGTTTTGATTCTGTGCTCCGTGTGGCCTTGCAAAGCTAATTGCCAATTAGGTCTTTGGCAGCGTGTCAAGGGAGATAAAGGTGGGTGCTTATTAGCCTTATCCCGTAGGACTGTGGCAGACTTCTGTCAGACTCTTTATGAACTATTTGTGACTCATCACGGGTTGGGAATGAACAGAATTCACAGCCATTGAAGTAAAAAGAGGGTTTTTGGGACTAATTGTGTGCTTTTTACTGTCTCAGGAAGCCTAGGTCAGAACAGGATTTGGCCATTTTCAAAATATTACAAAGAGGCCTCATCTCACTTTTATTTAAGTCAATGAATTATTCCAAGCACAGCAAAGGGACTAACTTTCACATGACCTACCTTGATTGCCCCTCCCTCCCTCCTTCTCTTTTCTTTCAAATCCTTTCCCGCTTTTCTAGATTTGTTTTTAGCCACGAGTGTCCTGGAGTCTCCTTCTCTTGTGAGGCAGAATATATGGAGCAGAACTAAGGAGATTTTTATGCTGCAATTATATCTGGGCTGTATTTATCATGGTGTGTGGTCCTCTGGGAGATTCTTCATCATGGGACAGCGGGAATATTGAAGTGAAATGAAGGAGAAGTAACTGGTAATTTAAAATACACCTTTTCTATAGAGGGGATTTCATAAAGATGGTAAAAGGTACACAGAGGAACATTCCTGTCTGGTTTCCATCATTAGCTGTTACTAAAGTAATTCCTCGGTCCACCAGTCTCACTGCAAGGTGAAATACAGATCAGGTAGCATAGAGGTTGTATATATTTATGACTAATGCTGGTAAGGACATGTAATCTTCTTCCTGCAATGCTTCCATATAATATTTACTCTAATGTTATTATGATATATAAAGGTAAAGGTAAAGGTTCCCCTCGCACATACGTGCTAGTCGTTCCCGACTCTAGGGGGCGGTGCTCATCTCCGTTTCAAAGCCAAAGAGCCAGCGTTGTCCGAAGACGTCTCCGTGGTCATGTGGCCGGCATGACTAAACGCCAAAGGTGCACGGAACGCTGTTACCTTCCCACCAAAGGTGGTCCCTATTTTTTCTATTTGCATTTTTTACGTGCTTTTGAACTGCTAGGTTGGCAGAAGCTGGGACAAGTAACAAGAGCTCGCCCCATTACGCAGCACTAGAGATTTGAACCGCTGAACTGCCGACCTTTTGACTGAAAAGCTCAGCATCTTAGCCACTGAGCCACCACATCCCTTATTATGATATATATGCTCAACCAAATGGAAGCATGTAGTCAACCTTGGCTGATTTTGCAAAGCTAACCAGGGCCAAACCCATTTAATGTCTACATAAATGTCCAGCAGGAAACCCCCTGGCTGTAGGACTGAGTGGCTAGTAGGAATGCAAATAAATCAAACAGGCCGGACAGTGGCGATGGGAAACGTCTTCTTGAAACCCGCTTTTAACACTAGCTGGGTGCGGTCAAGAAGACTTTATTCTGAACAACGGATGAATATATAGCATCACGATGTATGGACCTACATCGAAGGATGCTAGTCTTAAATTTGATGAAAGAATGAAACATGTGGGAACGGAAGGAGAATATGATAGTGATCAGTGGGGTGAAACTGTAAATATCCAGAAGTTGCCGAGTACAATTTGCCCTCTTTCCAATAATGAAGAAGGAGTTCTAGTTTAACAACATCTGTGGTCACGTGTTCCCTGCCCATGAGCTAAGGAATGGCTCTCTAGGCTTCACAGAAATGAAGTATTTTTGGAGAGGAAATAAAAACAGGCAAGGGACAAAGAGAGTAAAAGTTTTCAGAGATGGTCCCAAATCTATCCAATATCTGGGAAACCTAGCAGGATACTTTTAACAGTGTTAATCTTTACTAATCCTTCATTTGATTTTTGACGGGCTTTAGAGGAAGTGGGGCGGGGGGGGGGGTGGGAAAGCCCTAAATTAATAATGATGAAAATTATTCTGTGCCGGATCCCCCTCAAGCAGAACCGATTACATCTTTTATTGGTGCACGTTCAATTGAGAGCACATGTTTTGGTCTTTTATAGCCTCCGAGAGCAGCCACTGTGGAAAATTTCCCCTGGGGGGGCTTGGTTGGCTGGCAAAGGGAAGGGCTGACAGCAGGGGTGAAATCCAAAATTTTTCCCTACCCGTTCTGTGGGCATGGCTTGGTGGGTGTGCCAGAGGAAGGATATTGCAAAATCTCCATTCCCACCCCACTCCAGCGGAAGGATACTGCAAAATCTCCCATTCCCTCCCCTCCTGGAGGAAGGATATTGCAAAATCTCCATTCCCACACCACTCTGGGGCCAGCCAGAGGTGGTATTTTCCGGTTCTCCAAACTACTCAAAATTTCCGCTACCGGTTCTCCAGAACCTGTTAGAACCTGCTGGATTTCACCCCTGGCTGACAGGAACACTCCAATTCCCACGAAACAAAAAAAAAACCAAAACCACGAGGGCTGGCGGATGCCCTAGAAGCTATCAACAAGGGGCCGTAATAGCTCAGGCTGTAAGAAGCCTGTTATTAGAACACAGCAGCCTGCAATTACTGCAGGTTCTAGTCCCACCAGGTCCAAGGTTGACTCAGCCTTCCATCCTTTATAAGGTAGGTAAAATGAGGACCCAGATTGTTGGGGGGGCAATAAGTTGACTTTGTAAATATACAAATAGAATGAGACTATTGCCTTATACACTGTAAGCCGCCCTGAGTCTTTGGAGAAGGGCGGGATATAAATGTAAATTAAAAAAAAAAGTTACTGGTGGCCAAGAGAACATCAGGGAAAGGAGAGGGGGAAAAAAAGAAAGAAAGAACCAAGTTAAGAGAGGAAAAAAATCTTACAGTGAGAAAGCCCACAGCTTGGTTGGATTCTCTACTGGGATTTTGTTGAACTCAAGCGTGTTGAAGATTTAAGTGAAATATAGTTCTGGAGGATACGCACAGAACTGAGTATGTTCCTATTACAGGATAGTCCTCGACTTACGACCCACAGTTGAGCCCAAGATTTCCATTGCTAACTGAAACATTTGTTAACTGGATTTTGGCCCGTTTTACAACCTTTCTTGCCACAGTTGTTAAGTGAATCAAGTGAGCAACGTAGTTGATAAGTGAATCCGGCTTTCCCATTGTCTTTGCTGGTCAGAAGGCCACAAAAGGGGATCACGTGACTCTAGGACACCGCAACCGTCATAAATATGAGTCAGTTGCCAAGTGTCTGAACTTGGATCATGTGACCATAGGAATGCTACAGCGGTCGTAAATGTGAAAAACGGTCCTAAGTCACTTTTTGCAGGGCCGTTCTACCTTTGAACGGTCACTAAATGAACCGTTGTAAGTCCAGGACTACCTGTAGTTCTGGAGGATATCCATAGAACTAAATACGTTCCTATTATTCATTTCTCTAGATAGAAACGATGCATTGGGGTTTAGTATGGTATTTTTTGGGGAAAAAATTAAAGTTTGACCATAAGGAAGGCTGAGCGTCAAAGAATTGAGAACTATGGTGCTGGAAAAGACTCCTGCGAGTCCCTTGGACTACAAGGAGATCAAACCGGTCAGTCCTAGAGGAGATCAACCCTGACTGCTCTTTAGAAGGCCAGATCCTGAAGATGAAACTCAAATACTTTGGCCACCTAATGAGAAGGAAGGACTCACTGGAGAAGAGCCTAATTCTGTTTCAACTCCTACCCTCAAAACGACGCTATAGAGCACTGCACACCAGAACAACTAGACACAAGAACAGTTTTTTCCCGAAGGCCATCACTCTGCTAAACAAATAATTCCCTCAACACTGTCAGACTATTTACTGAATCTGCACTACTATTAATCGTTTCATAGTTCCCATCACCAATCTCTTTCCACTTATGACTGTATGACTATAACTTGTTGCTGGCAATCCTTATGATTTATATTGATATATTGATCATCAATTGTGTTGTAAATGTTGTACCTTGATGAACGTATCTTTTCTTTTATGTACACTGAGAGCATATGCACCAAGACAAATTCCTTGTGTGTCCAATCACACTTGGCCAATAAAATTCTATTCTATTCTATTCTATTCTATTCTAATTCTGGGAGAGATTGAGGGCAAAAGAAGAAGGGGACAACAGAGAACGAGGTGGCTGAATGGAGTCACTGAAGCAGTCGGTGTTAGCTTAAATGGATTCTGGGGGATGGTAGAGGACAGGAGTGCCTGGAGGAACATTGGCCATGGGGTTGCGATGGGTTGGACACGATTTCACAACTAACAACAACAACAATGGTATTTTGGAAAATGAATTCAGAGCCTTGTGTGTGAGTTGGCAGTCCAACAGAGAGGAAGGCGTGGCAGAGAGACCTCTTCAGCCTTCCAGTCATGTTTTTTTTTCAAGAAAAAGAAGAAAAGTAGTTTAGAACCACTTAGGATTCAGGTCTTAATCATACTCCATGTTTGCCCAATGCAAGAGTTTCCAGGAAATGGCACAGAACTAGAAGAAAAAAAACTCCAGATGCTAGATTATCTCCTCCACCGTGGGAGGCCTTTCTCTAATCTCAGAGAGAGATGTCCAGCTAATCCTGTTATAATTATAAATAGTGCAAATACAATTAAGACTAATTACTTTCTCTCAATCATACCAGCACTTTTGCAATCATGGCCCCAGTAATAGATCCTTCCCTTTTTACTGAAGCAGTTAATTGGAGAATTATTATCACCTTTTTTTAATAAATGAAGGAACTGAAGATTTGAATTATTAAAGTGAGTATTTTGGGAAATCTTGAAGGCAAGAGACTTATGTGTTTCTCTTTTTTCTGGGGCCTGGCTTTTAATAATTGAATTTTAATACTGAGGTGAAAACTATTGTATCTCAGCTACCACATTTAAAGTAAAATTCCTTTGATTCTTAAAAATAAATCCAGTTTGCTTTTTTTGCAAAATCCATTGGGCCTCCGGATGGACTTATTTTATGGTTGCATCTCCAAGGTCTCCTTCACCGCTATTTGCCCCTCTTGATCCTCTCTAGCTATGAAGAACTATTCTTTCAATGGCGCTTCTTCAGGAGTGCCTTGACATCAGGGAAGTAGAAACCCTTATTTAAAACAACAACAACAATAACAATAACCCACCCAATCTTATCCAATCACTTGAATGCAGAACAATGAAAAGAAATGTCTATGAAATGGAGACTTACGGTGAGTTTTGGGTTCGCTTACAAATCTTTTATCTGTTAGAAGAAAAAAGTTAAAGGAAAAAAAAAAGAAAAGTTGAAAAATGAGGATGACATGACAGTGATGATGGTAATAAACAGAAATCAAAAGTTTGATTGTCCCCCACCCTCTTCCAGCAAACCAAATTGAAAAAGGAATGATGGAAAATTTGAACACAATGGAACATAAAAGCTACATGCAGAAGAAAATCATAAACTAAAAGAAAATTGGCATTTTATATAACCTTTACTTTTTAATCATCTACTGATCCGCAACTTTAGTAGAACACTTTTGTTTAATGTTTTAAATTCTTTATTTTTATTTTATTTTTATTACGATTTTCTTTTTTCATAACAATTGTTATGAAAACAATTTGATTTTACACATTCTAACAGCGGAAAGGATTGCATTCGCGCAATATTGGAAACTCAGTAGCATACCACCAGAGAGTCTGATTATCCAAAAAGTACATGATTGCGCAGAAATGGATAGGCTTACCATAAAATTACAAGAAAAAGAAGATTCAGAATACTATGTGGTCTGGCAAAAACTGGTACACATGGACAATCAATAGAAATAGAAAACAATATATATATATAAGGTTATGGATGATTAGATGTATATAATGCATAGAGAAATTATATGGAAGGTAGATCCGAAATATACAATAATGTCACTGTTCTGTTGAATATGTACAATTGTAATGTTTTAAGTTCTAACATCCTTATGGCCTGGGATGCAGTGTTAATGGACACACAACAATCCCTTCTTAGCAGCCCCTTCATTATGAGCACCTTCACAGCTCACTCAGTTGCCATTTCCACAGGGGCACGTTACACTGCATTTCTATTTAAGTTGCGGTCATTTTTACTACCTGTAAAAATCAGGAGATATAAATCAGCATATACACACTTTAAATACTTCTCCGTCCACCTTAGGATGTAAATAACAAGACACAGCAAATCTAAGCATTCAATCAGACAAGCAGCAGTTCCATGTCATTTGCCTCTGGCAATTATTCAGGGAAGTAATGCTTTCTGATGGGTTAGAGTCCCTGTTTTCTGCTCTACTTCAGAGTCGTCTCCTCTTGTCCTAAAGCTCATAATATTGCTTGTTAAAGAGATAGGCATCTTCTAATAGCTCATCTGTGCAGAAGTACAAACTGTCTCACCTCTCACTCATCCTGTCTTCCCACTTTCCTGATCAAAGGTGTTTATGCAATTACACCTGTACATCAGTCATTCCACCCATTTGGTTAGATTCCTGGGTACACGGTTTTGTTTCAAGACACTTAATTTGGCTCTTTTACAGTTTTTTACCCCCCTGGAGATTCCCTTGCAGAGATAAAACTAACGCACATCAAAACTGCCCACACATTACTGAATTGGAACATAACTGCTAAGTGCAATTGTGTAAATCCAGATTTACTGGAATAGGGTGGGAGTAGGGGAAGAGAAATATGAATAAAACATCTATATAATAACACCGGTTCAGGGGTAAAATGCTTCCAGTTCGCACTGGATCGCCTGATGCAGTAGCGATGGCGGCGGATGGTTCAGAGAACCGGTAGCAAAAATCCCTGCCCTTCCCCCATTCCCAGATGAGCTCATCAAGAGGTTTTTTGTTTTTTTTAACTTTTAAAAGCATTTTTTCTTCGGATGAAAAAATGCTTTTAAAAGAAAAAAAAAAGCCTCTGATGATCATGCGGCTCAGCTGGGATCGTCAGAGGCTTTTAAAAGCATTTTTTCTACAACCTCTTTGGCTGAAGAGGTTGTAGAAAAAATGCTTTTAAAAGTAAAAAAAAATTTTTTTGACCACGCCCACCCAGTCACATTACTCCCCACCAAGCCACGCCCACAGAACCGGTAGTAACAAAATTTTACATTTCACCACTGCACCAATTCGACTGGGAAGAACAAAAACTATTGGCCATGCCAACACCTGCCATACACATGAATTTATTGAAGCCTGGTATTCTACCAAAGAAACAATTAACAAGCATATTGATCTAGATCAGTAGATGTGGTTAGATCCGGCCTGTGAGGCCATCCTGGAAAACGTCACTTAGGCCCAGTCTACCGAATCCGAAGAAGACATATCGGGCCAGCATGGCTTCGGCCTGGTCTACCCAGTGCAAAGAGGAAACATGCCAGCAGAGTGGCATGAAGCTGTCCGTGCCCATCCAGTTGGCCATGCCTGCCCCCAAAGTCAACCACGGCCCTGATACTGCCCTCAGTGAAATTGAGTTTGACACCCCTGATGTAGATCCAGCATATGAATACGTAAGAAACCAGATCATTCGAACGACTAACGAGAAAACCAATCAGCTGCTCAGAATTTAAATATAGCTCCAAACGAACAACCAATCACACAACCAACTGACCAACTGACCAAAACAAGACATTTATAAGATAAGGGGAATAGGACAAGCAAAATCCTGCTGATGATTTTACCTAGTCTGGTAACAAAATGTTCAAGAAACTAAACCGAAACAAGCTTGGAGAGCAAACCATGGCCAAAAACATCTATACGTATATACGTATATTCCAAAAAAGGTGGCATAATTGACACAAAAGAGTGAGAAATCCCTTAAAGCTTATACAAGAATCAAGGGGCCATGTACCGAATTGAAGTTATAGAACAATTCTGATCTAGCTGCACCATAAGAATCAGGGTGTTTAGGAGAACTGAAGGAAAACCAATGGAATCGTCGATTCTGATTTTCTGCTTTCCAGCTTCTTTGTATGAAAAAGGATACTGATATTCTTTTTAACTGATTGCCCTGTTAAAATAGAGAATCTATATTCTCTACCTCAACAACATGCAAGCAGGAGTCTATGACTAAAATATATCCTATGTTTTTAGAGCTCCATGTAAACTTAGTGCCAAACTGTCTTTACAAGGATTTGTAAAGTACAAGTAAAGGTATAGGTAAAGGTTCCACTCGCACATATGTGCTAGTCGTTCCCGACTCTAGGGGCAGTGCTCATCTCCGTTTCAAAGCGGAAGAGCTAGCGCTGTCCGAAGACGTCTCCGTGGTCATGTTTAGCCGGCATGACTAAACACTAAAGGCACGCAGAACACTGTTATTGTCCCACCAAAGGTGGTCCCTACTTTTCTATTTGCATTTTTTATGTGCTTTCAAACTGCTAGGTTGGCAGAAGCTGCGACAAGTAACAGGAGCTCACCCTGTTACATGGCACTAGGGATTTGAACTGCTGAACTGCCGACCTTTTGATCGACTAGCTCGGCATTTTACCCACTGAGCCACCGCATCCCTCAAAATACAAGTACTGCAACATAACAACTTGAAGGGCCTTTTACCATCCTGAATTTTTCTAGTTTGTCCGCCTGTCTGCCGTCTATTCATATCTAGCTACCTACCTACCTGATGGCTTAGAGGCCAGCAATATGCATGCTTATTCAAAATTGTATCTCATAGGACAAGGACACAGCCATCAAAATGTAAAACTATTAAACAATGCTCAAATCAGTTGGAGTGTCATTTATCTGATCTGCACATTACATTAGAAATTCCTTTGTGATGTATAACACTCCGTGTGCCCTTCTTAGCCCGTCACAGCCATCTTGAAAGAGAGAAACACTCCAAATACGTCCTTTGGAGAGAAACAATGAAGAATCTGATGCCATTTTAATGACTAAAGCATTTATCAAGGCATACTTTTTCTGTACTAGAAGATTCTTCCTTGTCAGCTGTCTGGGAGAGGACAGCATGAATTTTGTAGTGCTAATTCAGATTTTATTCATTCACCTCTGTTTGGTTCCTATATAGCAGAGGTTTCCAACCTTGGCCACTTTAAGACTTGTGGATTTCAACACCCAGAGTTCCTCAGCCAGCTTTGCTGGCTGAGGGATTCTGGGAGTTGAAGTCCACAAGTCTTAAAGTGACCAAGGTTGGAGACCCCTGCTATATAGGACAGAGTAAGCACAGCTGTGGGGCCAATAAAAAAAAATCAAGTTGATGGACACGAGTACCTGATTGATGCTCCAAAGCATGGGTATCAAACTCGCCGTGTCACATTGCTGTCACGTGCAGAGGTGGTATTCAGCTGGTTCGTACCAGTTTGGGCGAACCCGCAGTGGTGACTGCGGATGGGCCTGCCCGTCTGCCCAGACATAATGCCGTCCTATTTAGCCACGTTTTTGAGGCCAGGCACATACGCGGAAGACCTGTGCAAGAGCAAAGCTTATGCACGGAAATCTGGGCGCCTGTGCGGATGGTGCCTGCGTGAAGCGAGCGTGCACGGCAAACCAGTGGTAAGAATATTGGACACCCACCACTGATCACGTGACATATCGCGATGATTTTGCCCTTTGCAGAGGTGGGGTAGGCGTGGCCTGCACATGACACAATTGGTCCACGGACCACCAATTTCACACCCCCTGCTCCAAAGGGTCAATTCAACAGCTTTATTTAAAATTTCAGAGGCAGGCTTCAAGGGATGGTCCGTAAACAAAACAACCCCGATAGGAGAACAATTTGTTGTCACAACAGAAGTCCTCGTGACAGCAGCAGGTGGCAGCACCGACACACCGGGAAAACAATACGTCGAAATCTTGAAAGTTTGCTCATAAAAAAACGACAAACCAAAAACAAACCGGAGACATCGGGGAAGCAAAGTTTGCTCTTTTGCTTCATCAGGTAATTTATTTGTATTTCTCAAATGGGAGCAATAAATATGTTGGCTCGTCTGTTCGTCCCAATTTTATTTAGAACAGATGGATTAAGACCACACAAAAGCTATCGGCTTTTTTTAATAGACTAACGCGACGGACCAGCTACTGGCTTGGCTTACCATAAGATTATGGAACATCTGTACATGTGCAAGGCCAGAGACAACCAACAGCATCTTTTTTGAGATAGCCCTAAAGGACTATAATACTGAAGTAGGTATTTGCTGCAGCTGCCTGACAACAGTCCTTATGCTACTGAAGTGTAAATTGGGGAAGCAGCAACATTAATTACTGGGATGCACACATAATCCTTGACTTACAACAATTCGTTTAGCGGCCGTTCAACGTTACAGTGGCACTGAAAAAAGTGACTTGTGACTGTTTTTCACACTTGCAACCATTGCAGCATCCCCCACGGTCCTGTGGCCAAAATATCAGATGCTTGACAACGGGTTCATATTTATGATGGCTGCCGTGTCCTTGGGGTCATGTGATCAACTTTTGCGACTTTCCGACCAGCAAAGTCAATGGGGAAGCCAGATTCACTTAACAAGCAGGTTATTCATTGACAACTGCAATGATTCACTTAACAACCGTGGCAAGGAAAGTCCTAAAAGGGGGACAAAACTCAGCAATGTAGATTTTGGGCTCAGTTCTGGTCATAAGTTGAGGACTACCTGTGCTGAAAATTTCAGATGCTCATTTGAAACTAACCAGCCCGGTACGTATATCATGGCTTATTCCCGATCCTTTGATCTGGGACCCGATGCAGAAATAGTTTTGTACATTGAAAAGGTGAAAAAACAAAACCGTTATTTTCAGATGAAATGCCTGCTATTCTCTTACAACAGCATTTAGGTCTGTCTTGTAATGTATCTTTAAATATTTTGGCGGGAAACAAGCACGTTGCTGATTGGTTGAAGCCGCCGGTTAAACTGTATATAAGGAGAGGTTTTTCCCCAGCCCGGTTGCTGGGTTCACCATATAGTAAAGAGCTGTTGTCACTACCCTGGTCTCCTGCCTCGTTATTGCCCGAATCTAACACTGGCGACGAAGGTGGGATCTCGAGGTTAAGAGCACCAGGAACGAGCTGAACGCACGAAAGAACCGAACCCAGCAAAGCTCAGGGCAGAATCGCAGCGATGGCCAGCTACACTCCGCCCGCGCCGTTTGACCCATCCAGGGAGAAATGGGGAACGTACATGACCCGTTTCGAGAGCTTCCTGGAGGCAAATGAGCTGCAAGGAGTTCCAGACAACCGCAAAAGGGCATATTTCCTGAGCCACTGCGGTCCCGAGGTCATCGACATCGCGGAAGCCCTGGCAGAGCCAACGCCGGTACAATCGGTATCGTGGCAAACTCTGCAAAATCTCTTAAAGAACCATTTCGCGCCAACACCGTCCAAGTACGTACGGCGATTTGAATTTGGAGAGCGCAGACAGCAAGAGGGCGAATCCATCAGCGAGTACATGGCCGCCCTGAGGAAAGCCTCCAAAGACTGTGGGTACCGAGATTTGGACGAGGAGCTACTAGAGCAACTCATCCGTGGGGTCAGAGACATGCGTTTGGAGGCGGCTGCTATCAAAAAGCAATCTAACGCTGGCAAACGCTCTGGACGAAGCCAGAGCTCATGAGATGTCCACCCAAGCGGCGGAAACCCTACAAAAGCCACTCACGCCAACGGCGAGTGCAAAGGAAACCCCGGTGCACAACGAAGAAATCCAGACCGAATCAGACGGCGAGGATGAGGAGGGAGTTTGCCTCACCGAGAGAAGGGGCAAAGAAGACCGGGATGAATGCGGAAGTTGCGGAGGGCAACACCAGCGTCAACGATGCAAGTTCAAGGACGCTACATGTCGGCGGTGCGAGAAGAAGGGGCACCTGGCTCAAGTCTGTCGAGCACCCCAACCTTCCCGCCGAAAATTCAAATCGACCAATCAGAGCGCAGGATCGGCAAGGCGACCCGCGATTGGTCAAAACAGAAAGGGCGCGAATTCAAATCGAACGACCGTTGTAATAGGCCGTGCAGCAACCCGCGTCGAGAAGAAAATCTTCACCAGACCGAAGATCGAAGGAGTGCCGTGCCGACTAGAAGTGGACACAGGGTCAGCGATCACAATCATGTCCTGGGACACTTTTGCAAAAGCTTTGCCGAAAACCGCCAAACGCAAACTGCAAACACAACGGCTACGAGTGCACGACTACCAAGGGAATCGCATCCCTGTTCGAGGGACCACCTCCGTCCGCGTCGAGTACGGACCACACAAGAAGACCCTGCCCATCACGATAGTCGAAGGGACCCTGCCAAGTCTGTTGGGACTAGACTGGTTCCGTGCATTGGGCATGGGAGTGACTGGCATCTACAGAAGTGACTGTAACCTAAAAGACACACTCATGAACGAGTTCGAAGATGTCTTCAAGGACTGCCTGGGCAAGTACAAGGGGACCCCTATTTCCTTCAACTTAGACCCCCAGGTAGCCCCCATTAGGTTAAAGGCAAGGAGAGTCCCTTTTGCCCTTAAACCTAAGATTGACAAGGAGATAGACAAGCTCATAAATCAGGGGATTCTGGTGCCAGTCGATCACGCAAAGTGGGAGACGCCAATCGTCACCCCAGTGAAACCAGATGGGTCAGTTAGAATCTGCGCTGACTACAAGGCGACGTTAAACAAAGCCTTACAGAAAAGCGCCACCGGTTCCCGTGGTGCAACACTTGCTGCACTCGCTGGGGCAAGGGCAAGTCTTTGCAAAGTTAGACTTGGCTCAAGCCTATCAACAACTGCCCGTAGACGCCAACACAGCCGAAGCCCAAACGATTGTGACTCACAGAGGTGCTTTCAAGTGTACCCGATTACAATTTGGGGTGAGTGTGGCACCGGGGCTATTCCAAAATTTAATGGAGCGACTTCTGCAAGGGCTCCCAGGGGTAGTCCCCTACTTCGATGATGTATTGATATCAGCTGAAAATTTAGAAGAATTGGGGGAGCGCTTGAGAAAAGTTCTGGGCATTTTCCGGTCAGCCGGTCTAAAGGTTAAAGTGAACAAATGCCAGATAGGGGTAGAATCCGTAGAGTTCTTGGGCTACAGAATAGACAAGAAGGGAATTCACCCCACTGAAAGCAAGGTCAAGGCAATAAGAAAGGCTCCAGCGCCCAAAAACAAAACAGAGCTACAGGCATTCCTGGGGCTAGTGAATTTTTACGCGGTCTTTTTAAAAAACAAGGCAACCGTTGCTGAGCCGCTGCATAAGCTTCTGGGAAAGAATACTGCTTGGTCTTGGGGAAAGTCGGAAGCTAGGGCTTTCGAAGCACTAAAGAACCTACTCTCGAGCGATAGCTTACTGGTCCAGTATCATAGCTCATTACCATTATTATTGGTTTGCGATGCCTCCCCTTACGGGCTGTGCTCAGCCACAGACTTCCAAACGGCACAGAAGCCCCAATAGCCTTCTACTCCAGAACGATGTCCTCGACAGAGAGGAACTATAGCCAGTTAGATAAGGAAGCGCTAGCAATTGTGTCAGGGGTAAAAAAGTTTCACGAATACGTTTTTGGTAGAGACTTTGAAATTGTTACAGACCATAGACCTCTGTTAGGGATACTGGCGGGCGACCGCCCAACGCCTGTGGCACTCTCGCCACGATTGACCCGATGGACTATCTTCTTAGCCGCTTATTCCTACAAGCTGCAGCATCGACCCGGAAAAGAGTTGGGGCATGCGGACGCCTTAAGCAGATGCCCACTACCAGGGGCGATCGAAGACCCCACTCCGGGGACGCCCATCCTGCTAATTGACTCTCTGGACTCTGGCCCAGTCACGTCTAAGGAGGTGGCTCGGGCATCATACCGGGACATTATTTTGAGGACTGTACTTGGTTGGGTACAAAGAGGGTGGCCCGCTGCGCCGGGCGAGCGTTTTAAAGAATTTGTAAAAAAACGGGGGGAACTTTCGGCTCAAGGGGGGTGCCTGCTATGGGGGGATAGAGTGGTGATCCCAGAGAAATTAAGAAAAAGGGTGTTGGATCTCCTGCACGAGGGTCACCCAGGGATCGTTAGGATGAAGGGTCTATCGAGAAGCTATGTGTGGTGGCCCTTAATGGACTCAGAAATAGCTGAAAGGGTAGGGAAATGCCAGGCCTGCCAAGAGTCCAGACCTCTACCCCCAACGGCCACGGTTCGGAAATGGGAAAGACCCCAAGGGCCCTGGTCGAGAATCCACATTGATTTTGCCGGCTCCTTCCACGGCCAAACATTCCTGGTAGTAGTCGATGCCTACTCCAAATGGCTGGAAATCATTCTCATGAGATCCATGACAGCCGAAGCCGTGATCTCAGTCCTACGGCACCTATTTGCAACACATGGGTTGCCCGACACATTAGTTTCCGATAACGGCCCGCAATTCACGGCAACACAGTTTGAGGAATACTTGGCAGAAGAGGGCATCCGGCATGCCCTCTCGGCGCCTTTCCACCCTGCGACAAATGGCCTTGCAGAGCGTTTCGTCCGAAGCGCGAAAGAGGCATTGTCCAGACTCAAGCCAGGCGACTGGCAATCAAAAATAGACATTTTCCTAGCCGTCCAACACCGAACCCCCTGTGCCACCACCGGCAGAAGCCCTGCCGAATTACTAATGGGCCGAAAACTCAGGTGCCCACTAGATCGTTTAAATCCCAACTATACACCAGAGGGATACAAGGGGGGACTTGAAAAGACAAGAGGAATGGATATAGGTGACCAGGTATGGGCACACAACTATGGGGAGGGCCCGACCTGGGTAGCAGGAAAAATTCTAAACATAACAGGTCCCAAATCATACTTGGTAGAATTAACGGATGGCCGAGTATGGAGGCGACATATAGACCAATTGAGGAAACGGTTAGCCGAACAACCCGAGTCAGAAGAAACAGGCCCTGACTATTCCATGTTTGAACCAACAGCTGACTCAAACCCGGGAAAATCGCAGGACTTAACTGAATTCCCGGAGGTCCAGCGACGCCCAATGGTTCCTGTAGAAAACAGCAGGGACGACTCGGCAAATAATCCAGGGCCGGATGGCCTAGAGGAGGAGCCGAGAGGAGCAAACAGCCCCTCCGGTCAACTCAACCCGCTCCCAGAGACTGTACTGCGCAGGTCCGAAAGAATCAGGAGACGCCCAGTCTATTTACGTGATTACGTTGAAAAGTAATATGTAAATATAATGTAAATATATAGGTAAAGTGTTTTCTGGGAGGGAAGGAGTGTAATGTATCTTTAAATATTTTGGCGGGAAACAAGCACGTTGCTGATTGGTTGAAGCCGCCGGTTAAACTGTATATAAGGAGAGGTTTTTCCCCAGCCCGGTTGCTGGGTTCACCATATAGTAAAGAGCTGTTGTCACTACCCTGGTCTCCTGCCTCGTTATTGCCCGAATCTAACATGTCTAATAGGTCTTTCCGCCTGCATTAATATTAAAGGAATTTTAAATAGAAGGCCGAATATATCAAGGATGATACTTCCATTTGCTTGCAGAATATTAACCTTCAAGACTGTGACACAAAATTAGTCAAGAAGAAGAGGTGTTTTAATTCGCTAATTTTCACTACAGACTCTCAATCACGTCGTTTTTTAAAATGACGTATCTCAGAGAAGAAAATTAGTCTGTAGATCACACGAAAGTTGATTTTTAATGGAATAGTTTAATACAGGTAGTTCTTGACTTATGACCGATCCTTGGTGACTATTTGAAGTTAATCCCCACCCAAAAAAGGTGACTTGGATCTGAAATTCTGATGGTCATCCCTCCCCCCCACCCATGGTCAGTTACTAGTTTTTGGCAAAATTGCATCAATAATGAACCATTGGCTCACTTAACAATCACAGGGTTCATTTAACAACCACAAAACTTCTTTTACGATGGCTGCCATAGAATTCCCAATTTTACAGTTGTTATGACCTACAACCAAAATGGGCAGGCTCCATTACGGTCGTAACTCAAGGACTATCTTTATAACAAAGAAGATGGAATTATTTGGAGTGATGCAGACTTTCATTTCAAGCATTTGCTAGCTTAAGCCACAAGACACGTGCAATTTGTCTTCACTAATTTTCAGTATCCACGGCTTGATCCCAAACCATGTATCCTTACAAATTGTTCCTATTTGAAATCCCAATCCATCAAACCAGATCTGAAATGATTCACTGAAAAAGCTGGTACAATTGGCTTATTTTATGCAGAACGTAGAATGAACTCAAAGCTTGCTGCTAGAAAGTACTCAGTATGAATTAGCACCCCATCACTTCTCTGCAAGTACCGTATTTTTTGGAGTGTAAGATGCACCTTCCCCCCCCCCCAAAAATAGGGTGAAAATCTGGGTGCGTCTTATACTCTGAATGTAGCCCCACCCAGCTTCTCAAACGGAGGTTTCAGAGGCTGAAAGAAGCTTCAGAAAAGAAGCCCCCAAACAGAGCTTCTGAAAAGTAGCCTCCAAACAGAGCATCAGAGGCTTTTTTTCTAAAGTTCTGTTTCAGAGGCTTTTAGAGGCCGAAAAAAGTTTTTTCTGAAACGGTGTTTCAGAGGCAGAAAAAAAGAGCAAAAAAAAAAAAGCAAGGTACAGAGCTCACAACCAAGAAACCTGTTGCTAAAATTCACCTCTGGGAACAGCTGATTGGGGGTATTCCAGGAGGCCAATCCACCTGCCCATCAGCTTTTTTCTTATTTTCCTCCCCAAAAACTAAGGTGCATTTTATACTCCGAAAAATACGGTATATAATGTTCCAGATTTGCAAGCATGAACACTATCCTGTAAGTTCTATAGCAATTTGTGGTCAAAGGACTAGTTTAGGCTTAAACATTAAAATTATCCTAGAGAAGCTGGGAGCAGACAGATTCAGCAAGTGCGTCTCACCGATCTTCTCAGACACACCTTCAGAAGGCGCCTCACAGTTTACAAGGCCTTAGAAAGATCTCAATCATCACCTTGAACGTTTCTGACTCTTGATCTTAGCTCTCTCTTTCCCAGCCTTTACAGGTTGAACTTACTTTGCATACAGAGCCCATCGGTGCAATTCTTGGAATCAAGCAGGACGCCGCTACAGTCCTTGCCTCCATTTCGGGGAGATGGGGCCATGCATTCTCGGCTCCTCCAGTGCGTGCACTCGGTGCTACAGGCTGACCACTTGCTCCATTCAGTCCAAGCTCCATCTACTGCGTTGCCAAAAAAAAAAAAGAAAGAAAAAAAGACACATGAGCACAGAGAAAGCTAATCAGAAATCCATAGGCGCAAAAAGGGAAGCTTATCAAAGGCCTTTGGTGGTGATTACTGCAGATTAGGGCTGGTACAGGTAGTCCTCGAGTTACGAATGTAGCGGAGCCTGCCCATTCCATTCATGGAAGTGAATCGCATACCTTGAATGAGATCACTCCCTCCTTTCGCCCACGCATTCGCTAATTGAATGCGAGACTCGTTAAGTGCACATGAGGTATTTCAGGATGGGGAAGGTCATGTGGGGGAGCTACTGATGGAACAGGCCACCTGCCTAAGGCCACCCAAGGCATCCCGGCCCCCGGAGGCTTTCATTTCGGCCTGCAACGGGCCAGGGGGGGCCTACGGAGGGCGGAATGGGGCTCCTGAGGAGGGATCCTCCCCTTGGAAGTTCCATTTTGGCCAGCAACAAGCCAGGCAAGGCCTCTGGACTCCTGAAAGGGCTTCTGTGGGGTGGATACTCCCCTCAGAAGCTCCATTTTGGCCTACAACATGCCGGGCGAGGTTTCTGGATGCCCGAATGGGGCTTCTGAGAGGCAGATCCTCCCCTCAGAAGCTCCATTTCAGCTGGCAATGTGCTGGACGAATGTTGCAGAGCCTTTGCAGTTGTTCGTAAGGGCGAACAACTGCTGTGGTGCTGCAAGATTTGTAATTTCAGGCCTTGTTCGCAAACGTGAGGGGACACTTTTTATGTAACTTTCAATGTTTGCTAAGGGAATGCTCGTAACCCGGGGGCTACCTGAATTAATTTTTGAATTTTGCATTAAAATCATTATGATGATGGTGTTGCAATTGCTTTAATTTCAGTATTTGCACACTGTTTAGAATTCTCGCAGACTGAGGTAGTAGACAATAATTTCCTTCTTATTTATGCAATTTATTATTTGCTGCTGGGCTAAGACACCGGGATCTGCCTATGGTTATCTGGTGTGATAAAGGGGATATATGTGATCTAAAATAATAAAAAAAAAACTTTCTACTTCATAGGTCATAATTCTGGCTACCCCAAAGTGTTCTTGCAACATTTGCAAGTTCTAATCTCAATTCATCATAAAATATAAATTCAAAATCCATACCAAATGGAACAAATTCATCAAGCAAATGCATTTCACAGCATGATTTATCTTAGGGTCCAGCATTCTGTCATAAACTATATGCATTTTACTCCTGAAGCTGGCAAAAACAACTAGATTAAAATATCCGGGATTCTCACAAAGCAGCTTTTACTGTTTTTCCTTACTATAATGTTCATCCTATTTTTTTTCCCCTCTCCAGGCTGCAAATGTTAGAAGATTGTTCTTTTTGCCAGTACTTTGAAATACTACGTCTTGCTGCGACTAGCAGATGCTGTGACATTTACAGGAGATTATGAGAATTACAGTGCAGCATTTGAAGGGCACCAGGTTGGGAAAATCTAGTATAATGTTTTGATTTTGATGCCCATCTGGGAAATAAAACACCATGTTTTGAATGATAGCCATCTTGTAACTTTCCCTAGATACTGTCAGATGCACAGTATGAGCCTCAAAACTAGCTTGGCCTCCTTGTGTCAAGAAAACAATAACAAGTTGTATTATTTCAATCGAACAGATGACTCAACTGGCAATATTTACTCTTTATTCCAGAGAGAAAGAAAATGAAAGAAAAAGGAGAAGGCCACCTTACATGGCTTTGCATCATCTTTCAAGGTCTCTAAAGCACAGCTAAGGAAATGCAATGACTTCCCCAGATATCTCTTCAGATGTCTTCTCGAAGATGAACCAGTTCTACGCACATCTGGAGGGGAGTTGGTTAATGGCTCCAAGCAGCCATCTGAGACAGGGTGGGATTCTATCGGTTCAGACTGGTTCGGGAGAAACGATAGCTCCGACAATCAGCTGGGAATGAACCGGTTCGCTCCGACGATCAGGTTGGTCCGCCTGCCCGCCCCTGCACTCTACTTAGCTTTATCTTCTCAGCTGATTGGTGTGGCAGAGCGGATTGCTGTGTCTCAGCTGTGTTACTCCCAAGTGGTAACACAGAAGGTTAATATTTGTAAAACTGTGCATGCATGCGCACTAAAGTGCGCAGCGAAGCACGCAATCACTGAACTGGTTGTTAAACCGGCAGCATCCTACCACTGGTCTGAGAGGGATTTGGCTGAAGCACAGCTGCAGCAGGACAACCCTGGGGCTTCAGGTAGGGAAAGCATGTAGTTGCAGCTGATCAGTGATGAGGAAGGGGAACTGCCTGCTGCACCTGATCCAAGAACATGCAGGGCAGAGAAAAGGCAGGAGCAGAGAAGGTCAGCCAGAGTACTCGCGAGGAAGCAGCCTCACTCTTCTTGATGGGCTGCACCAGAAGCTGGCTATTTAGCACAGCAGACAGATGGAAACGATGCTGGGAATGACGTGTTCATTTCCTAGCGGTGTGCTTTCTGGTCGTTGTGATTCTTGCCTTCCTTTGGATTGACACTGTGCCTTGACTTGCCTCGGGCCTTGTGAACTCTGGATTTTTCTTGCCTCGTGAACCCTCTTGTATTGTGGATTTAACTTTGCCTGGTGGGTTTATCTTGTTTGGGAAACTTTCAAGTGCCTTTAGGATTCATTGGTCATTGTTCTGTGATTAGCACTGGTCTGCGTTTGGCTTGACTTAATTGGGACAGTTCTGAGGTTTTGGTGAAGGGAATTGCTGGGGAATATTAATAAACCCACTAAACCAGGGGTCTCCAACCTTGGTCCCTTTAAGACTTGTGGACTTCAACTCCCAAAGTTCCTCAGCCAGCAAAGCTGGCCAAACAACTCTGGGAGTTGAAGTCCACAAGTCTTAAAGGGACCAAGGTTGGAGACCCCTGCACTAAACCACAGTTACGTGTGTGTGTGTGTGAGTGTGTGTGTGTGTGTGTGCACACGCGCGCGTGCATGTATGTGTAAGCAGGATAGCACAGGAAAGCAAATATTCATAAAAATAGTTGGGACTTTGCTGGTCAAGAAGTCAAGTCAGCCACAAGCTGAGAATAATTGCTTCAGAGGAGCAAAAGAGCGGGTTGACCATCCTTCAGCTCAGACAGAGTAAAGGAAATATTTTTCAGAAATGGGTCACCTTTTTCTTATGACAGAAGCTCACAATTCAAGATCAGAGGCTCAACATCATTATTAGCCTCCTTGAGCAGGATAAATGAGTGCTCTGATCCAATGATCTGAAAAGCAATATCCTCCCCAGCTGAACCTACCTGGGCACATGGTAGTGCAGGCAAGCTTCTGGAAAGATTGTCCATCACAAATAGAGCCACCATTGAGTGGCGCTGGATTGGTGCAGGTGCGGGTGCGCTTCTGCCATCCACGGCCACAACGGTTGCTGCACGAGGACCAATCTGACCAGGTAGACCATCCACCATTCACTAGGAGTGAGGGAGGAAACAAAAACAAATAAAGTGAGGGGGAAAAAACTGAAACACAACCTCCTAACAAGTCCCCTTTTGTCTCAGCCAAATCATACACTGCCATTTTCCCACATGGAATAACTACATGGAAGATATTCTATACCCGTGATGGCAAACCTATGGCATGAGTGCCGGAAGTGGCACGCAGAGCCATTTCTCCAAGCACGCCGGTCGTTACCCATTGCTCTTCTGGATTCCGGCACACATGTGGGAGCTGGGCAGTTGGTCTTTGCATGCACAGGAGCGCTAGAAACCAGAAGAGCAGCTCTGTGGCACGCATGCGGGTGCTGGGAAGCTAAGCTTTAGGTTGCCAGCACATGCAAGGCACCAACCAGATGGTCTTCGTGTACACATGTGCGCCAGAAACCGGAAGACCAGGTAACCGGCATGCATGCGCATGCTAGATACCAGAGAATCAGCTTCCACTCGGTGCTGAAAAGATTCACCAATACTGTTCTATACTGTAGGCATCTCCTTAGACATGCAACAGTTCTTCATCACAATGGTTGTCCCAGCTATTATTAACATTCTTCTGGAAGATATTATTTGATTTCCTATAATCAGAGCAATCAAGAGGATAAGGATAAAACAAGAGTCAAAAACCAAAGAGGACTATTTCTGAGACAATATGAGAACTAGCCCCAATCATATAAGGAAGGTTAGAGGAGTACATAGTTCAACAGAGCTCTGGGAATATCGCCAGGATTTGATGAGAATTTGGTATTGGCTAAAGAAATTAAACTGAGAAAATCCTTCAGAGAATTAGGGAAGGTGACACAGATTGGTACACAAAGGTGCCAGGTTTTGTCCTCAGCAAATCCTGGTAACAGAAGGAAAGATTCATGTCTGAAAAACTGAATTGCTGCTGAATATCAGTTTGGAAATCCTAGTGATGGCTAACCTTTTTGTCATCGCGTGCTGAAAGTGCTCCCTGGACTCCCCACACGCCCCCGCATATGCGTGTGCGATCCCCCACCTCATTTTGGGCCTAGCAGGCTCCCCCGCAGCCTGTTTTTGGTCCCAGGAGGCTGCAGGGAGGCCTGCTAGACCAAAAATGGGCCATTCCACTGCGCTCCCCCCTGCCCCCTGGGCATGTGCGCGTGACCCCCCCCCAGGGCATGCGTGCGCATCTCCAGCATGGGACCCGCCCCTCGCGCATGCTGGCGGGCAGGAGGCGTGTGTATCACAGATTCGCTATCACAGTTCTAGTCTCTTGATAGAACCAATAAAGGCAATTAAAGTAAGACGTTCTTCGTGTTGCCTCTAAGATTCCTTTAGCTTGCTCTTCATATTTCAGATGATAAACCGGGGCAGCTACTAGTACATCACAATTGGGTTTCTTGTGATAAGATTGGGAAATGGCTGTTTCCATAAGTTATTCTGAGAAGTCCTGTAAATTTCACCAGAAATAACATCTTTCCTTCTCTGAGTGCCTATTCCCTGCTTCCAATCAACAAATGTGAAAGTCTTTTGTACAGTATAGTGGCCAAAATTGTGGAAAACTTTTGGGAAAAGTGTATTTTTGAGATTTGATGGCTAACACCACCACTTTTTGGGGTGTGTTTCAAGATAATCATATTCCACTGCTGGAATGGCTTGGGAATAGCTTAACCCAATTGAAAATCTATGAGCCGACTAGAGAAACTTGTTAGTCAGAAGTGACCCAGCAATAAAACCCAGTTAATAGAAACAATCATTCAATCTTGGTTTCACATTATAACAGCTGCAGAACTAAAAGACTTGGTTCACTCCATGGGAAGACGTTGTAAGGCCGTCATTCATGCTAACTAAGTATTAACTGACGTGGGGATAATTTTTGTATATCTCATTTTTTTTCTACCTGTTTCACTTTTCTTCTTTATACTGTAACTGCTATTCTAATGGCAAATCCTTCGTAAAAGTCATTGCATTACATTCTTGATTAAATTATCTTTCCGTTGATACTTAATTTTATGGTACTAGCTCAAAAAAAAAAGTGGTGTTATTAGCTAGTTTTAGAAAGTACACTTTTCCCAAAAGGTTTCCACAATTTTGGCCACTACTGTACATCTTTGTTAAATGTACCTAGTTGTTTATTAAACCAAAGACCTACTGTATGTTGCAATTTCATGAGGCTAGAAGTCCTAATGAAATCAATGAGATTTGGTTCTGAACCAGCGATGCATAAGATGGGGTCACATTTCAAATGCCTTCATAAACCAAATAAACATAAAGGCAGAGTGGTCTCCTTTGAGTCATGTGCAACCTCTGGCAACTTCATAGATGGTGTCCGTGCTCTTTTCTTAGCAACAACATAGAACCGGTTTTCCATTATCTCCTTCCGGTGCGATATTTTATCTTCTAAGTCTATATCCCTGACATTCCCTGATGCTTTCCCAACCCAATACAATGAGTCTGAACTTGTTATAACGTTTGTAAGATCAGCAACTGCAGCAAACTGTATTCCTCGCATTCTCCCGCAGAAACGGGATTTCATTCCCACAGACTCCCATCCCTCCAAATTCTCCAAAAATCATTACCATAAACAATTATCGTGGCCGTGGTGCTCCTCCGCTTGGCAACAATGTTTTTTGCCACGCAGGTGTAGTTGCCCGTATCAGAAAGCCTAGCCTGCTTGATGATAAGATTGTTATCTATAGTTATCAGGAAGTTTGTGTCCTGGGAAGCATCAATCACATCTTCATTCTTCAGCCACTCCACCTATATTAAGTTTCGGAAAGAGAAAAAGAAAACGAGATGATAAAAGGTTGGGGCAGGCAGAAAACAAAAGACTGTCAACTCTGAAGCAAACCTGGCTGAAGCCATCTTTTGCTGAATCATAGTTGCCACGAAGCCCGAGAGGGCGAAGAGAGGGGGAAAGTATATAGATCCGGCAACAGTCAAAACAAAAAAAAATTCCTGTGGGAATCAAGGTCATCTCTGTGCGCTCCCACAGAGCGGCCTGTGCGCTCCCACAGAGCGGGCCTCCTCAGGGTGCCGTCGACCGAACAATGTAGGTTGGCGGCCCCCAGGGGGAGGGCCTTCTCTGTGGCAGCACCGGCCCTATGGAACGAGCTACCTCCGGGGTTACGCCAACTCCCCGACCTCCGGGCCTTCAAACGGGAACGGAAGACCTTATTATTTCACCGAGCGGGACTAGCCTAAGAAATATTTTAGCGAAATTTTAAATGGGTTTTAAATCGGTCTCTGACCGTTTTGGTGATTCGGCCATTAAATATTTGATTTTAATTGTTTTTACATATTGGTAGTGTGTGTATTTTAATATGGCTGTAAACCGCCCTGAGTCCTTCGGGAGATGATGCGGTATAGAAATGTAATTATAAATAAATAAATAAATAAATCTCAACAGGTGGCTGCTGAAGGAGGAGAGGAATGACCAAGCAGCCTGCCAGCTATATTCATTGGACAATGTGACCGGTGACATCTGGGAGGTGGGACTTTTGTTCTTTTAATTAGGTGAAAACCACAGGAACTTTTAGCGTTGGTTTTCACCGACTATGCCGATACGATGTATCCCATAAACATCATGTTCTCGGAGGAATCTACCTGCCTCTAAGTTCTGCTTTTGACGGGTGCGTTACTCAGAATACTGACAAAGACAATAACTCTTATCATTAGAAATAAAAATTAAATACCCTCTCCCGAAATAGTTCCTTCTACTACAACAGCAATTTAAAGATGGAAATTTGTGATTGTCTTTGAAGTGTAGCCTTCTCTGAGACGCCTGGGCCATTTGCCATCCAAAATTGATATAGAGGCCCAATAAATTTACAACAGTTTGCTTAGTGGCTGTTCATAGTTACAACGGCACTGAAAAAAGTGACTTATGACCATTTTTTCTACTTACGACCAATGCAGCATCCCCATGTTCACGTGATCAAAATTCAGACCATATTTGGCAACTGACTCGTATTTATGACCATATCTGCACTCTCCCGGGGTCACGTGATCCCCTTTTGCAACCTTATGACAAGCAAAGTCAATGGGGAAGCCAGATTCACATAACAACCACGTTTCTAACATCACAACAGCAATGATTCACTTAACAAATATGGCAAGGGAAGTCGTAAAATGGAGTATAACTCACTGAACAAATCTCTCACTTAGCAACGTAAATTCTGGGCTCAGTTGTGGTCTTTAAGTTGAGGGCTACCTGTACATATGGCATGTACAAATGGTGTTTTTGCCTTACGCAGCACATAGGGGAAAGCCCCAACTGGTATGTACACAATTATTTCATGATGTTGCAAGCAATTGCCATAAAATGATAGCTGAGTAAACTGGAAGAGATATATAAAGAATGCTAAAATGCACCTGGTTTTGCTCATTATTTGAGAAAGGATGGTTTTCCTTATGTACAGGCAATTCTATTTTTAACTTTGTTTTAAAATGGTTGGGTCTGGAATGGCCTAATTTGTCTGGCTGTTTGCTTGCAAAGTAGCAAAAGACCAGATCATTCCTTGGCTGCATTTATATTCTGCTTTGCCTTATTGTGCGCCAAAGTCACATTGTGAAAGTCATGAATTTCAAACCAGGACTTTGTTCAACAAACCATCCCTAGCCAAAGAACTTCTGGGAGGGAGGGAGGGAGGGAGGGAGGGAAGGAAGGAAGGAAGGAAGGAGGGAGGGAGGGAGGGAGGAAATGCAAAATCAATGACTACTGTCTGCATATCTTCTAAGCTTATAGACCACATGAGTGACCATGTTGAAGAAATCATTAAACTATCATTGCTCCTGCAATTAAAAGTTTTCTGCAGAACCATCAAGACATTATCTTCACCTTCCCGGCTCCAGATTCTATGCATATGTAGTGCCAGATTGGAACCATTTCTTTACCCTAATCCTGATGTTCAAAATCACAAATAACAGATAAATAGAGAGAGAGAGAGAGACAACAGATTTTTTGACTTCCCCTCCCTGCCGCATAATGTGCTCAATCTTGAAATTTAGCAAGTTTTATTACAGAAATAGGATCCACCGGCCTAAAGAAAAACCCAGCCCTTGGCCTGCACCTAGGGGTGAAATCCAGCAGGTTCTGACAGGTTCTGGAGAACCAGTAGTGGAAATTTTGAGCAGTTCGGAGAACTGGCAGCGGAAATTTTGAGTAGTTCAGAGAACCGGCAAATACCACCTTTGGCTGGGTGGGAATGGAGATTTTGCAATATCCTCCCCCAAGGAGTAGGAAGGGAATGGAGATTTTTCAGTATCCTTCCCCTGCCATGCCCACCAAGCCACGCCCACTAAGCCACACCACACCACGCCCACCAAGCCACGTCTACAGAACCGGTAGTAAAAAAAATTGGATTTCGCCACTGCCTGCACCAGTTCTTTATGCAGATCTCACTGAGTTACTGGGAACCAAAGTCTGCAGCAGAGGAGAAGAGAATACATTCAGTAGGAAAGGCCATGGATTGTTGATCTTGCCAAGCGCTAATGGTTCTTTTTCTATCCCCTTCTCGGGAAAAACAATTTGTTCAGTGTTTTCTTTACTAAATTCTGTCAGGGGTTAATGGCTGATCAGCCTACGTAGGTGGCAGGATGGAACAGGTGTTGAGGTTAAGCACATTATTAGATGTCAGAATAACAGATCCACTGCCTAAAATAAACACTTCTGCTGAATAATGAAAACAGACGGGAGGCCCCAGCGTGGTGCTATCCATCACAACCCCTCTCCCTCTTCACCTGGCAACTCATTTCCCTAACAGGCTCACTTTCGGACCATAAACATCTGTCTGCTAGGTGCCAATCTTCACAGCTGGAATTTTACTACGGTTGCAGAGTTAACTCGAGGAAACAAGCCCTCATTTGAGAGGTGTAAACTCAAGGAAGGCTGGGCAGAAATTCTGGGTGAGGCTGAAACTTCATATGATTTATTAACAATCTGCAATGCGGGGGTGTGTGTGTGTGGAATGGTACGTTTCCCTATCATTATTCACCCTCCCAAAGCACCTTCAAGGGAAAGCACAGATGTGCCCAGCTGTGGGAGGAAGGCGGGAGGTTTTTCATTACCAACTGCCGGCAAATTAGAAGAAGATATATCTCAGCAACCGAAATTCGTAAAACAAAATTTTCTTATTAATAATAGAGGAAGGAAGGAAAGAAGGAAGATAAGTCAGGAGATGCACATCTTCTTGAACCAATATACCTAATGAAGCTAGTACAAACTTCTGTGGGAGGTAAGGAAACAGAATCATAAAACAAAGGTAGTCCTCAACTTACCGCCACAATTGAGCCCAATATTCCTGCTGCTAAGTAAGACAGTTGTTAAGTGAGTTTTGTCCCAGATTACGACCTTTCTTGCCAAAGTTGTTAAGTGAATCATTGCAGTTGTTAAGTGACTAACACGGTTGTTAAGAGAATCTGGCTTCCCCGTTGGCTTTGCTTTTCAGAAGGTGGCAAAAAGTGGCCACCTAACCTTGGGACACTGCTACCGTCGTAAATATGAGTCAGCTGCCAAGGGCCTGAATTTTGATCAGGTGACCATGGGGATGCTGCAAAAGCAATAGCACTTAAGACTCATATACCGCTTCACAGTGCTTTTACAGCCTTCTCTAAGCGGTTTACAGAGTCAGCCTCTTGCCCCCAACGATTTGAGTCCTCATTTTACCAACCTTGGACGGATGGAAGGCTGAGTCAACCTTGAGCCTGGTGAGCTTTGAACTGCCAAACTGCAGGCAGCTGGCAGTCAGTCAGTCAGTCAGCAGAAGTATCCTGCAGTACTGCATTCTAATCACTGCGCCACCGTGGCAATAGTCGTAAGTGTGAAAAATGATCATAAGTCACTTTTTTTTCAGTGCTGTTGTAACTTCAAATGGTCCCTAAATGAGCTGTTATAAACTGAGGATTTAGATACAGAGAACCTCAACTCCGGGTATTTTTAAAATTTGGCCCAGATTATTTTCCCCAGCAGTTTCCCCAGGCAAGCAACCAATGATCTCCAGAAATTGCGTAGCCATTCCGTCTTCACTGCACTGAGATATGTCACAGGCAGCCTTGCCTTGCCCCCAAATTCAACGTCTTGTCCTATTTACTTCAGTTTGGGGCTGATGATTGTTTTACCTATGTTGCTGTGATTCAATCCCACTTGAAAGGCACAGAAAATATTGAACCTCTCATAACCCAGATGATGAGCGCAATTAAGCTAATCCTGACCGCCTAACAAGGACAATATGAATGAATGAATGAAAGCTTTATGCTGAGAGTTCCTTGCAAAGAAATGATTAACCGTATCAGCTGCCTTTCAGGATTCCATTCAAGGGGATTTATTTATTTGGTTGGTGGCTGGATTACATCCTCTGTTTCTACTCTGCCAAGGCAGCTAACTAACTGTAGAAAACAAAAATGGAATATGCAAACAGACTAAAACAGACTAAAATTTACCAGGAACTAGTTAGCAAAATAAAGCAAGGGTTAAAAGCCTGGTGGAAGAGACACATTCTTATAGATTTTTTAAAAGGCTGAGTGATGAGAGGCCAAGAACAACTTCCAGGGAAGTGTGTTCCATAGCTTGCAGGCAGGACACACAACTTCTCCTTTGGGGAAATTTTCTGTTTCCTTAAGCTGCTGTTACATCACAAATAATCTTGTGGGTGGATGCTCAACCACTTGAACACAAAAATTTTCCCAGCTAGTATGAGAGGAGATGAAGAATCAGAATCAACAGTGATGAAAAGCACATAGTATCTAAAAAGGAGATGGCCATCCAACAAATGGAGAAAACATCCTAGGGCTGTGATGGCAAACCTATGGCACACGTGCCACAGGTGGCATGCGGAGTCATAACATAACATAACATAACATAACATAACATAACATAACATAACATAACATAACATAACATAACATAACATAACATAACATAACATAACATAACATAACATAACATAACATCAGAGTTGGAAGGGACCTTGGAGGCCTTCTAGTCCAACCCCCTGCCCAGGCAGGAAACCCTACACCATCTCAGTCAGATGGTTATCCAACATTTTCTTAAAAGCTTCCAGTGTTGGAGCATTCACAACTTCTGAAGGCAAGTCGTTCCACTTATTAATTGTTCTAACTGTCAGGAAATTTCTCCTTAGTTCTAAGTTGCTTCTTTCTTTGATCAGTTTCCACCCATTGCTTCTTGTTCTACCCTCAGGTGCTTTGGAGAACAGCCCGACTCCTCTTCTTTGTGGCAGCCCCTGAGATATTGGAACACAGCTATCATGTCTCCCTAGTCCTTCTTTTGTTAAACTAGACATACCCAGTTCCTGCAACCGTTCTTCATATGTTTTATCCTCCAGTCCCCTAATCATCTTTGTTGCTCTTCTCTGCACTCTTTCTAGAGTCTCAACATCTTTTTTACATCGTGGCGACCAAAACTGGATGCAATATTCCAAGTGTGGCCTTACCAAGGCATTATAAAGTGGTACTTCACGTGATCTTGATTCTATCCCTCTGTTTATGCAGCCCAGAACTGTGTTGGCTTTTTTAACAGCTGCTGCACACTGCTGGCTCATATCTAGATGGTTATCCACTAGGACTCCAAGATCCCTCTCACAGGTACTACTATTGAGCAAGGTACCACATATACGGTACTGGTGCATTTTGTTTTTTTGGCCTAAATGTAGAACCTTACTTTTTTCACTGTTGAATTTCATTTTGTTAGATAGCGCCCAATGTTCAAGTCTGTCAAGATCTTTCTGTAACTTGAGCCTATCTTCTGGAGTGTTGGCTATTCCTGCCAGCTTGGTGTCATCTGCAAATTTGATGAGTTCCCCATCTATCCCCTCTATCCCCCCATGTCGGTGGGCATGCGAGCGTTGCCCTAGTTCAGCTGATTGTCAGGCCTTCTGGGCCCACCAGAAGTCAGGAAACAGGCTGTTTCCTGAGGGGGGCATTTTCGCCCTCCCCAGGCTCCTAGAAAGCCTCTGGAGCCTGGGGAGAGTGAAAAATGGGCCTTCCGGTCCCACTGGAAGTCAGCAAACAGGCCGTTTCCAGCCTCTGGAGGGCCTCCGGGGGTGTGTGAAAGGCCATTTTTGCCCTCCCCAGGCTTCAAGAAAGGCTCTGGAGTCTAGGGAGGGTGAAAAGGGGGCCTTACCAGGCTCACCGTACCATCACATGCCAAAAGCAGGGGGAGCGCAGGGGGAGTCGAAATGAGGTGATTGGTAACCAGTTTATATTTATGACGGGTGCAGGGTCCCGGGGTCATGTGATTATCTTTTGCGACCTCCCCCCCCCCCCCGACAAATAAAGTCAATGGGGGGAATCCAGTTTCACTTAACAACCGTGTCACTAAATTAGCAAAGGCTGTGATTCACTTAACAAAGGTGGCAAGGAAGGTCATCAAATGGAGCAAAACCCACATAACAAAGAGCAACAGAAATTCTGGACTCAGTTGTGGCCATAAGTCGAGGACTACCTGTATGTTATTACAACTCACATAATGCCCATTCATTTTTTTTGTTTTGTTTACATTTATATCCCGCCCTTCTCCGAAGACTCAGGGCGGCTTACAGTGTATAAGGCAATAGTCTCATTCTATTTGTATATTTTTTACAAAGTCAACTTATTGCCCCCCCAACAATCTGGGTCCTCATTTTACCTACCTTATAAAGGATGGAAGGCTGAGTCAACCTTGGGCCGGGCTCGAACCTGCAGTAATTGCAGGCTGCTGTGTTCTAATAACAGGCTTCTTTACAGCCTGAGCTATCATGGCCCATTCATGCTCAGAAAGTTAGAAGTTGTTCCAAGCTGATGTAATCAAAGTTCAAAGTTTCACCAGCATCCTTCTCCTTCTTTCTTGGGATGCTCAGCTGGATGTTTGCAACTCTGCATTAGGAAATATTTCTACCCGTTCTTCGAAAATCCCAGGTTGTTCTGCAACAGGTCATTCCCCTATTTAATTCTCACAAATCCCTTTATAGTTCGGCTGGCTGTAAAAGGATGTCCGTCTCAAAGACACTCAGCCATTGGAATCTGATGCGTCTTCTGGAACTACAGTATATCTTTGCTGGGAGTCCTCTGTGCTGCCCTCCGCACAAGTTGTGTCTTGTGCTTCTTGTGCTTGCCGCTGTTGAAGACTGTGATTCACGAGATGCAGAGGTCAATGAGCATGGTTGCAGGTGGATAGATGGCGCTACCTTATCATGGAGGGTATACAAAGGACTTCCAACTCCTTTGTGCCTTAGCCTGATTGTGACACTCTGACATACAGAATTTCAGAGCTGGAAGGGACCTTGGAGGTCTTCTAGTCCAACCCCCTGCTTCGACAGGAAACCCTATACCACTTCAGACAAATGATTATCCAACATCTTCTTAAAAACCTCCAGTGTTGGAACATCCACAACCTCTGGAGGCAAGCTGTTCCACTGATTAATTGTTCTAACTGTCAGGAAATTTCTCCTTAGTTCTAAGTTGCTTCTCCCCTTGATTAGTTTCTACCCATTGCTTCTTGTCCTGCCCTCAATGCTTTGGAGAATAGCTTGACTCCTTCTTCTTTGTGGCAGCCCCTGAGATATTCAAACACTGCTATCATGTTATCCCTAGTCCTTCTTTTCATTAAAATAAACATATTCAGTTCCTGCATATATTTTAGCCTCCAGTCCCCTAATCATCTTTGCTGCTCTTCTCTGCACTCTTTCTAGAGTCTCCACATCTTTTTTACATCGTGGTGACCAAAACTGAATGCAGTATTCCAAGTGTGGCTTTACCAAGGCATTATAAAGTGGTACCAAAGACATGTACCAAAGTCCACCAGATTTATTTGCAATGAGTACTGAAAGATCCTAGACTACCAATAGGGATACAACAAAGGAGTAACATGTAGCATTGCAACTACAATAGAGGTTGAGATGTTTTCCTGAGCTTTTGTGAAATAACCCAGGCACAAAGAATAAGAAAAACTCTTGGTAGAACAGGCATGCAATTTAGTAAACAAAATGTTACAACTGTAAGAATGAATAGATGTGGGTTATTATGAAATATCGGCAGTCCTCGTCTTACAACCTTAATTGAGCCTGGCAATTATGGTCAAAAGTCAGGATGGCTGTAAAGCAGGTCACTATGGGACCAGACCCATTTTTTATGACCTGTTTTGCAGTGGTCATTAAACAAACCAAAGGTGGGTTTCAGCAGGTTCTGACCAGTTCTGGAGAACCGGTAGTGGAAATTTTGAGTAGTTCAGAGAACCAGTAGTAAAAATTCTGACTGGCCCAGCCCCCATCTATTCTCTGCCTCCCAGGTCCCAGTTAATTGGGTGGAAATGGGGATTTTACAGTAACCTTCCCCTGGAGTGGGGTAGGAATGGAGATTTTATAGTATTGTTCCCCCTGCTGTGCCCACCAAGCCACGCCCACCAAGCCATGCCACACCCACCAAGACGCACCCACAGAACCGGTAGTAAAAATTTTTTGAAACCCACCACTGAAACAAACCCATTGTTTTCGCACTGAGACAACTGGAAGTAAACACTGGTTTTTGACAAAAAAAAATGCAGGCTACCCTGTGGGAGCGGAAACCAAACTCCTCAGCGATCATAATTAAAGCCGGGCGGCAAACTAATCCAAACAATTTCTAAACCGCCCAGCAAGCCCTCGGCAGTGCTAGAAGCTGCCCCAACGATACTGGGAGTGAATAACTCCACTCATCCAATCCCTGCTGGCTTCGGGGGCGCTAAAAACCCCACCAAAAATATCCTGGAATGCCTGCAGCTCAACAGGATTGAAGCAGAAGTAATAATTACTTCTGCAGCCAGCGGAGAAAAAATAAGAAAAATGTTACTCACAAGTATGGTTTTTGTGTTCATGTGACCATGGAGGGGGGCAATGTCAGAACTTCCGAACTGGGTCGTAAAAATTTTTTGGGGGATTTAGTAAGCATTTAACTTCAAATGCTTACTAAGTGACAGATTGTAAGTTTTGAGGGCTGCCTGTAATCTCTGTGTTGTGTCCTCCTCACCTCCATCCGAACAATGGCTTAATTAGCCGGCTCTTATCAGCTCTGGCAGCAAAAGAATCAGCGTCTGCAAAGAGCCCTCGATAGCTGCCAAGACGCTGGTGAGTCACAACCTTCAGCTCTAGTCAATCCGTGGATTTGCCTGATACAAAGAGACACACCAGCTCTTGCTGCCTTTTATATCCTGTGGGGTGTGGCTCCATGACTCAGCACTTCCTAGGCCTGCCCCTCCCCTGTTTCTGTCATTCCCTTCTCTCCTGCCTACGAAACCTGGGACTGAGCCAAGCCTGATTGCTGTCAGATGGGTCTGCAGGTGTGGCCTGGGGGGGGGGAAAGAGTCAAGAGAAGGAGGCCTTGTTATCTCTTTCGCTTGGCCTGCTTCTGGCTCCTGGAGCTGATCCAGGGAGGCTGGTGCTTCCGAGGTAAGTCCTGACAGCCCTTCTCCCTCACTGTCCAAATCACTTTCTGGCAGCAGGCCCGGCTCCAAGGTACTTTCTGGCAGCAAGCCCGGCTCCAAGGCACTTTCGGGCATGGGGCCAGGTTCGGGGGCGGGAGCCATAACACTCTGTTCCGCTCACATGAATGTTTTCCCAGGTGATCGCCATGGATTATCCTCACTGAGGGCCTAACTTACCTCAGCAGTTGGCACTCCTTCAGGAGGTCGGCACTGCAGAAGGACCTCATGATCAAGAGGCACTTCTTTCCCCAGAGGCTCCTGGTCAAAGTTCTTCCTCAGATCTAAGGATAGGAAAGATATAAAACGCACCAGCATTAGCCAATGATACTTACAGTGCAATTTAAAAAGCATAGGGCAAGTTGCAGTAATGGCCAAAATTGCGGAAACCTTTTGGGAAAAGTGTATTTTAGAGGTTTGATGGACAATAACACCACTTTTTTTGGGGGGGTGAGTTTCAAGATAATCCTATTCCACTGCTGAAATGGCCTGGGGATAACCCAGACCTTCCTTAACCCAATTGAAAATCTATGGAGCTGACTAAAGAAACTTTGTAGTCAGAAGCGACCCAGCAATAAAACATATATGGCTAAAACATATGAAGAACAGTTGCAGGAACTGGGTCTAGTTTAATGAAAAGGACTAGGGAAGACATGATAGCAGTGTTCCAATATCTCAGGGGCTGCCACAAAGAAGAGGGAGTCAAGCTATTCTCCAACCTACCTGTGGGTAGGACGAGAAGCAATGGGTGGAAACTAATCAAGGAGAGAAGCAACTTAGAACTAAGGAGAAATTTCCTGACAGTTAAAACAATTAATCAGTGGAACAACTTGCCTCCAGAAGTTGTGAATGCTCCAACACTGGAGGTTTTTAAGATGTTGAAAAACCATTTGTCTGAAGTGATGTAGGGTTTCCTGCCTAAGCAGAGGGTTGGACTAGAAGACCTCCAAGGTCCCTTTCAACCTTGTTATTCTATTCTATTCTATTCTATTCTATTCTATTCTATTCTATTCTATTCTATTCTATTCTATTCTATTCTATTCCTTTTTTTCCTATGGGGATAATTTTTGTATATCTCGCTTTGTCTACGTGTTTCATTTTTCTTCTTTACACTGTAACTGCTACTCTAAAAGCAAATCCTTCATAAAAGTTATTGCATTACATTCTTGATTAAATTATCTTTTGATTGATATATAATTTTATGTTACTACTCTGAAAAAAATGGTGTTATTAACTAATTTTAGAAAATATACTTTTCCCAAAAGGTTTCCACAATTTTGGCCACTACTGTACCTTAAGCCTAAAGAGGCCAAATTTTCATGTCCTATTATTTTTCCTAATACCTGAGAAGCCTCAAATGTCAGACCTCTTAGAAGTTTGGTCCAAAACGTTTGTGTCATTTTTATCTAAAGGTATGAAAGACAGACAAAGAGGCAGCAAAAGATGAATGTATTTCCTTATATTTTAAAGAACATCCCATTATTTGAAATGCTAAAATGGAATATCTTTCAAAGCACAGCAGATATGCAGCTTAACTGAAACGAAAAGAATAACTACTGAAAGAAAATAGGCCTTTGGAGGATTCCACTCTTCTCCCCTTGATGTTTTTGTGCTCAATGGTGCTTCTTGGAAAAACAATTGTTCCTTCGGTGTTTTGCAGGAAATTGCAGGATAGCAATAGCAATAGCACTTAGAATTATATACCGCTTTACAGTGTCTTACAGCCCTCTATAAGCAGTTTACAGAGTCAGCATATTGCCCCCAACAATCTGGCTCCTCATTTTACCCACCTCGGAAGGATGGAAGGCTGAATCAACCTTGAGCCTGGTGAGATTCGAACTGCCAAATTGCAGGCAGCCAGCAGTCAGCAGAAGTAGCCTCCAGTATTACACTCTAACTACTGTGCCGCCACGGTCATTTAGCAAAACCAGCAGCAGAGAGAGTTCCTTTTGTGACCCAAAACTAAAATAATCTCACAAAAAAGCTTGGAGAATATTCAGGAAGCACATGTTTTTATGAAAGGACTACCCTTTCTGTTCAGTTCTGATACTGAAAACAAATTACAGAATGCAGGATTTTAAGTGTCAAGCATGATGGTAGCTTCCAATTGATGGATTTTAAGATTCTCTGACACACCTACAGTTTCTACAAGCCCGAAAATCGTTTTAATGAAGAACATGAGTAAGACAACCCAGAAGAAAAGATAGATGTAAAGAATGAATCAGTAGGTGGCGCTAAGATCTACTAAATTCCTCCTAAGCATTTTGACAAACTAAGGCCCTAATATATATATATATATATATGCTTTCCCAAACAATTATTTTTGGGGGATGATTATGATGAATACACTGATGATAATTTGTAACCTAACTTCATGGAATGAGTTCTACAATGATTAGAGATATCACAATACCATCAGCCTCTTGGGAGGTCAGTAATGAAATAGTTTTGGCGCAGCTATTGCTGCTTTCATTGCAAGCATGCAAAGGATATGACAGGCTTTTATAAGTCAAACAAATCACAGCTTAACATAAATTGCTGCAATCATATAAAACATTTAATGTCTGAACAGTTATGTTCACATAACATACTGAGCTCATTTTTTTTTTAAAAAAACCTTAGCTTGGTGAACATGACAAGACTCAGAACACTTGATTAGTTAATGGTTAGGTGCGTTGTGCAAACTCATGGCTTAATCTCATTTACCAGGTTTCATGTGATATCAGCCTATGTGACCAACATAACTTGGTACCTCCAGATATTTGGGACTGCAACTCAACCCGGTTCCAGCCATGATGTCTAAATACCTTTCAGAGTAAATTTAAGGAGAATGAAACTGGGGTTATTGCTGGTTAAAGAAAACAAAATATAGAAGAAATGTAACTAAGATGCTATGCCTTTAGATCTGAACCTCTCACTCCTGTAGATAGTGAACCTAAGAAAAGCTGAATATGTCAATCAGGGACTGTGAAAAAGGATTCTAGCCACTTTTGCATTTTTGTCTGTTTTGTTTTCCAGGGTGTGTTTTCTTCTGCATGTGGGGGACGCCTGTCAGCTTGGGAAGCTACACTAGGCCAAAGGCTTCCATGCTGCCACTTTCTCCTGTGTGGGAAAGTAAGAGTCAAGGGGTGGTAGTCTGGGGTTTTGTACTACTGAGGGAAAACCCGGATCTCCAGATGCCAGTTTACCTATGCTAGTAAAAGAACTTTGAAAGATGTTTGCCTCGGAGTCTTTTCTGCAGGAGGGTTTTTTTTCTGGAACGCTGACATGATTCCTGCTCCAGAGCTATTTCAATAACCAAACTGCAAGAACTCCAGTTCCTCGCTTGTGTTATTATAAACAATCTCAGCTAAAAAGAAAGCAAGTCACATGTTTGTGTGCCAGCTGGTAAGCCGACATAAACAGTATCCTCATTCCTATCTCAGCTACACTACTGAATAAGACATTCATAACAATTTAGAATCCAGGTCAACGATAACATTTAGTCTGAAGACCCCCCTCCCAGGGAGGAAAATGCTCTCTCTGTTGACTTACGATCCCAAAATAACGGATTTCAGATGATATTCTGTTAAAAATCAGGGTTCCTTAAAAAAGTTAAAGAGGGATTTTCCACAGCGTTCTGCTTCTTTTCTGCACTGTGTAGCTGCCAAAAATAGAAATATTGTTCTAGCGCCTCCTACTCTTGCAGAGGCACAAAATGACTTCATCTACCTGGCCAGGGTCCATCTGCAGTATATACGTCTAGAATGTGACCTGGCTGCAGAAAGTCCAAAAATCAGAGAAGATGTGACTGGACAAGCTAAAGGCTAGAAAAGTGCTGTCCTGAAAAATCAGGGGGAAACTGATGGGCAACTTGGACAGCCATAGAAATCCCCCCTCCCCAAAGGAACATAAGTTGGCTGCCATGTCTCTGGTGGAAATTGTTTAGAAATCAGAAACTCTGGAGACGCAATTGACCAGAAACACATAAATCAGAGACAACTGCAGTTGGAGAGAATGAAGAACAAGGATTACTGAAGGGAAGCTTTTGCCTCAAGAGTGACCATCTTGGAACACTTTTGAGGGAACAGCATATTATCATCTTCATTTAACAACCCCATAATCCCTTGCGGAGTGGAGTCTGGGCAACTGAACGGAGCTATCAGAGTATTTTAATGGCCAGATGCCCTTCCTGTCGCCAATGCAGAGTTTTTGTTTATGTCGTGTCCCACTCCTCCGCTGACGGCCGGGTCAGGGAAATCCGAATCAGGCTTGCCTCTGCAGCTCTGCCCAAAGTCCTAGCAAAGTCCTCAGAGCAGGCAGGAGACCAGTAAGTGACTTCAGCAAGATAAGTTCGACTTTGCCTGACTCAGAGACTGCCAGAAAGCAGATCCTTTATATAGGCCATGGGGTGTGGCTCCATGACTCAGCACTCATTAAGGCCTGCCCCTCCCTTCCTTCTGTTGCCTCCGCCTATCCAGTCTTCTGATGCGAGGGTCACTCCAATCAGCAGCTGTTGGAAGTAAACTTTCCTCAGGCTCACATGCTGTGGAGGAGGGGGAGGGGTCTAGCTGCTCCGTTTGCCTGGGCATGGAGCCAGGGCTGGGGCTGGGGGATGCTCCCTCCTCTGCAGCCTGCTTGGGCATGGAGCCAGGGCTGGGACCGGGAGGTGCCCCCTCCTCTGCAGCTTGTCTGGGTATGGAGCCAGGACTGGGGCCGGGAGGCATACATTCCTCCGTGTTCGGGAACAGATAAGCAGACCCCGGCTGCTGTGAGAGCGGACAAGACACAACAGTTTAGCAGATATATTCTCCGTGTGCCCAGAGAGCGAAACATCTGCCTCTACCTAGGATTGAACTCAAAGCCTCCTGATTGTGAGGCGAGAGCTGCATCTCTAGGCCACCATACCACTCCTCTGTGGGAACAGCATATAATATGGAGAAAAAGCTGCAGCAGGACCAAGGAAACTTGTCCATCTTCTGTGGATCACAGCTTTAATCCAAAATTAGCTTTATTTTCTTCTATGAGCAGATTTTTTTAAAAACATGATTGCTCCTTCCCGATAAAAATAAAAAAAAAGTACCAATGAATTTCTTCTTCCAGTAAAGGATATCTCAGTATAGCTACTTCTCTCTTGGACACACACAAGCCTTTCATTAGCTAATAGTCTATAAAACATTTGAGCGAGTGAATTATTTTGATGTGGCCGTTCGTGATATTCCCCTTTTTTTCTGCAGGATATGTAAGTGCACTAAACACCAGCCAGTGAAGTCATAACGTGAAAAGATCTTCAAAAAGAAAGAAAGAAGGAAAAAGAATTTCCCCAAACCTACATGCTATCCGAACGTAAGCTCGGCGACTTTTGGTGGTTCCAGCAGAACTCCAGGCCACACACTGACACCAGTAATCTTCTAGGCCAAACAGCTCCTCCACTTGCTGGCGAGAGACTTCGATCTGGACTTCTCTTACAAGGAGCCCTGGAAACAAAGAAATCCCAAAAAAGCGAATTATTATGGAGTTGGAAGAACCAAGAACTGGAAGAATTAGGTAAAGGTAAAGTTTCCCCTTGTATATATATGCCAGTCATTCCCAACTCTAGGAGGCGGTGCTCATCTCCGTTTCAAAGCCGAAGAGCCAGCGCTGTCCGAAGACGTCTCCATGGTCATGTGGTCGGCATGACTAAACACCAAAGGCGCACGTAACACTGTTACCTTCCCACCAAAGGTGGCCCCTATTTTTCTACTTGCATTTTTTACATGCTTTCCAACTACTAGGTTGGCAGAAGCTGGGACAAGTAGCGGGAGCTCACACCATTACGGGGCACTAGGGATCTGAACCACTGAACTGCCAACCTTTCGATCGACAAGCTCAGCGTCTTAGCCACTGAGCCACCAGTCCCTCACGGGAAGAATTGCCATAGGTTTAAATGAAACACCATCTATGAAGAAGGGAGGAATACACCCCCATGCGTATCAGAGACAGATGAAAAAAAAAATTAAGTCTACCGCTGAGGTTTACAGCAATGTTCTCTCTAAAGATCAACATACGACAAACCCAAGTGTTTGTTTATGATACGTTTGTGTAACTTTGCGTTACATCTGAGCTTTGTGTACAATTATTGTACACAATGGGCATGACACATTTGAGCTTTGCGTGCAACTGTTTATCTCCTTCCGTTTCTTATGTGCATCATTTTTAGATTAGGTTGTGTGGATACACAGTACTACAAAAGTTGCACACATAGTTTACATGTAATGAAAAAAGGATATTATTGGCTTTCCCCCCCTTTTGCTTACATCATTTTATCATGTAATCATTTTCTTACATGATTTAAGATTCAAATCTTCTTCATGATGCGTATTTAGCTAATCGCATCACAGGGTTAAATGTGATAATACTATTTGCTAGACAATCAGCAAAGAGACTTTTGTTATCAGGCTCGTGGTCTGAGTTTCAATATAATAATGGTAATAATAATAGTATTATTTTATAATAATTATTATGAGCCATGGTGGCGCAGTGGTTAGAATGCAGTACTGCAGGCTATTTCTGCTGACTGCTGGCTGCTTGCAATTTGGCAGTTTGAATCTCACCAGACTCAAGGGTGACTCAGCCTTCCATCCTTCCAAGGGGGGTAAAATGAGGAGCCAGATTGTTGTGGGCAATATGCTGACTCTGTAAACCGCTTAGAGAGTAAGGCACTGTAAAGCGGTATATAAGTCTAAGTGCTATTGCTATTATTAATAACAATGGTATTAATTATTATATTATTATAGCCAAACTTGGCTATCAAACAGCCCCCCCCCCAAAATGCTACTAAAATCTCACATTTAACCTAACCTAACCTAACCTAACCTAACCTAACCTAACCTAACCTAACCTAACCTAACCTAACCTAACCTAACCTAACCTAATAACAGAGTTGGAAGGGATCTTGGAGGTCTTCTAGTCCAACCCCCTGCTTAGACAGGAAACCCTACACCATTTCAGACAAATGGCTATCCAACATTTTCTTTAAAATTTCCAGTGTTGGTGCATTCACCAACTTATTGATTGTTCTAACTGTCAGGAAATTTCTCCTTAGTTCTAAGTTGCTTCTCTCCTTGATTAGTTTCCACCCATTGCTTCTTGTTCTACCCTCAGGTGCTTTGTAGAATAGTTTGACTCCCTCTTCTTTGTGGCAACCCCTGAGATATTGGAACACTGCTATCATGTCTCCCCTAGTCCTTCTTTTCATTAAACTAGACATACTGAGTTCCTGCAACTGTTCTTCATATGTTTTATCCTCCAGTCCCCTAATCATCTGTGTTGTTCTTCTCGACACTCTTTCTAGAGTCTCAGCATCTTTTTTACATTGTGGCGACCAAAACTGAATGCAATATTCCAAGTGTGGCCTTACCAAGGCATTATAAAGTGGCACTAACACTTCATGTGATCTTGATTCTATCCCTCTGTTTATGCAGCCCAGAACTGTGTTGGCTTTTTTGGCAGCTGCTGCACACTGCTGGCTCATATCTAAATGGTTGTCCACTAGGACTCCAATATCCCTCTCATGGTTACTACTATTGAGCAAAGTACCACGTATACAGTACCTGTGTATTTCATTTTTTTTGCCTAAATGTAGAACCTTACTTTTTTCACTGTTGAATTTCATTTTGTTAGTTACATTCGCTTTACATGTATGAACCGAAGGTTTATGGAAAACCAGAAACTGAAATCCGGTCATCGACAAGTATGGTAATAATTTTTTAGCACAGTTATAGTAATGGAATTTGGCCTAGGGAAATGTGCTAGAAAAGCAATTAATCTGTGTAAAATCCTGGTAATGGAATTGAGATGCTGAACGGCCAAACCACTAGGATGAAGCCTACAAGTATCTGGACATTTTACAGTTGGATAATATCAAACATGGACAAGTTAAAAATGTGCTTAGTAAAGAATATATCCAAAGAATGACTCCGGGCTCCGTTTTCGCTGGCAGAGAGCTGCAGGAGCCTGTCGCGGCCAAAAACGGAGCCTGGGCAGGCCATGCACAGCCTCCCCGACCTCCATTTTTACTGCCAGAGGCCATTGCAGCTGAAAGCGGAGCCCGGGAGGGCTGCATGCGGCCTTGCCAAGCTCCATTTTTGCCGGCAGAGGCACTGCGGCCGGGTCCTTCTGTGTTTTCAGGGCAGGCCCGTGGGCCAGATCTAAGCTCCCCGCAGGCTGGATCCGGCCTGCGGGCCTTGAGTTTGACACCCCTGTGTTAAACTTTCAAGCGGAATAGGAAAACCCACCAGCCATTGATCATCGACGGCTAGTGGTCAGGTCTGTAATAAACTCGCATCTGTTTCAAGAATATGATGTCATTGCAAGTTAAGCTGTACGCCTCCTCTGTTTTACCCCTGCCTTCATTGCTACCCTTTCCCATCATGGCCTCCATTCAACAAAGAGGCACAGCATCATGTCCTTTAATTTCACTGCCTTAATACATGCCTACAAAGGAAGAGAGTGGCTTCAGCAGCCATTAACTGTTTCTGATAAAAAAAAAAGAGAGAGAAAGAGAGAACAATTACCCTCTATTTCACCCTGCACAGATCCTCTAATGAGTGATGGCCTTAAAGATAAGCAATGTTTGAGAACTGTCTTTATTTAAGAAGGTTGATGCTTCAAGGAAGATAGCGTGTGGCACCGATAGTAATTTGAAACTGGGAAATCTTGGTAAAGGTTGCCACGTCCTCCTGCTCTTCTTGAGCCTGGGAAGTTGTCATTTGATTAATAAAAAAAAAATCCCCAAAGCTTTTATTCCTCCCTCCCCCACCAGCTTGCAATATAAAATCTTAGACTATCACAATCTTAGACTCCGTATTATTGGAAAATAGTTTGAAGAATGAAGAATGGTTGCAAAAATTTGGTATGGCTAGCGTAGAGTCATGCCGGCCACATAACCACGGAGACGTCTTCTGACAGCGCTGGCTCTTCGGCTCTTCGGAGATGAGCACCGCCCCCTAGAGTCGGCAACAACTAGCACGTATGTGCGAGGGGAACCTTTACCTTTAGCCTAGAGAAGGACCAGAGGTGACATGATAGCAGTATTCCAGTATTTGAGGGGCTGCCACAAAGAAGAGTGGGGGGTGTTTCAACTTATTTTCGAAAGCACCTGAAGGCAGGACAAGAAACAATGGATGACAGAAGCAACCTGGAATTAAGAAGACACTTTCTAACAGCGAGAACAATTAATCAACTTGCCTTCAGAAGGTGTGGGTATTTCATCACTGAAGGCTTTTAAGAAGAGACTGGACAACCCCTTGTCTGAAATGGTAGTCTTCTGCTTTAGCAGGAGGTTGGACTAGAAGACCTCCAAGGTCCCTCCCAGCTCTATTCTGTTTGATTGAATTCATTGGTTTGCTTGCTTCCTACAACTCACAGATGTTTTCAAGGATGAATATCATTACTTTCTGGGTTAAAGGGGGTTCTCTTTCCTCTATTCTTCCCCACAAAACTTTTGTCAGATTTACTTCATGTCTAAAGGGATAGACAGGAGCAGTGGTGGGATTCAGCCAGTTCGCACCACTTCGGGAGAACCGGTTGTTAACTTTGTGAGCCGTTTGGCAAATTGGTTGTTGGAAGAAATCATTAGGGTAGAGAACCGGTTGTTAAATTACTTGAATCCCACCACTGGACAGGAGCATATCAAATCAAAAACATAGGACACTTCGGTTTTATTATACATCGCCAAGAGTCAGTTTGGAGTCGGGCGGTGCCTACATTGAATAAAGGTAAAGGTTCCCCTCGCACATATGTGCTAGTCGTTCCCAACTCTAGGGGGCGGTGCTCATCTCTGTTTCAAAGCCGAGGAGCCAGTGCTGTCGGAAGATGTTTCCATAGTCATGTGGTCGGCATGACTAAATGCCAAAGGGGCACGGAACATGTTACCTTCCCACCAAAGGTGGTCCCTATTTTTCTACTTGCATTTTTTACGTGCTTTCGAACTGCTAGGTTGGCAGAAGCTGGGACAAGTAATGGGAGCTCACCCCGTTACGCGGCACTAGGGATTCGAACCGATGAACTGTCGACCTTTCGATCGACAAGCTCAGTGTCTTAGCCATTGAGCCACCGCATCCCAGTTCTACACTGAATACATTAAATTAAATTAAAATCCTTCGGTAGCCACAGAATGGCTGGTTTCACAAAACTCACTAAATCAAAGCTAAGTGCTTTCTCTTTGAACCTTCCTGTTATCTGTCGCTCAAGTTATCTGAAAAGGGGGCTGTGAAGATCCAGGAAGAGTGTTGGGAAAACCAAGAATACAATTTTAAGCTCTTTGACGAGGGCTGCTATTTAAAAGAAACACAGTGATTAAAAAAAAAGACAAAGCAGAGAATGTTTTCTTGAGGCAGGAGAGAAGGAGAAGGACAGGTACTTCCTAAGAACAATGAAGCTGAGCCAATTAAGAAGAAAGGAGACGAAGGGGAAAGAGATGCATCTATTCAACCAACACTTTGCCAACTCTGCAAAATGAGGCTTGCTTCTTTGAAGACGATGAAGCATATCTTGATATTTGGCATAAATCAGAAATTATACTGGTGGATACATGCTTTCTATGGAGTCCTTGGTGCTCTTAGAGTTAGTTGTTTGCTTGTAGACATTTCAATACCTGACTAGGTAACATAATCAATGCTAATGAGTGTGGTGTTTGTTCCCTGTTTAGATATAGTGATTTGACCTGCCAATGTTGGGAAAGTACGGTTTTCTCCTTTGTAGTTTCTTGATTAAGGTATTGTTTTCTGCTTGATTGTTTGTCAGGTGTTATTTCCTCCTTATTGGCCGCTGGAAATAATCATTCCTGTTGTTTTTGTTTTGTGTTCTTAGCTTTTTTATTCTCTCTTTTAAGTTGATTATAAGCAACTTAAACTTATATTACGTATCTGGCTAAATCTGGTGTGTTGTGTATTGCCACTTCTTTCTCTTTCTCTTTCTCCTGATTCTATGGACATAAAGAGTGCTGTGAGATCGAACGAAACCATAATTTAATCTTCTTCTATTTTCGGTTTTTGATTTTTTTTTTGAAAGCACCCAAAACTGCACAATTCAACCCTGAGCTACACATATTCTCTTCTACTGTTTTCCTTCTACTCAGATAAAAATTCAGTGCCAGACTCTTGATTATTAAAGTAACGTGAATGCTAGTTGCAACTATGAGGCTTTAGTAGGCATTGCGTTGAGTCCACCCATTCCTTCAGCCATAGCCAGCAAACTCCATTCCATATTTCCTTGCTGCATGGCTTCTCTGAATCATAGCCGAGTACGTCTGGCTCCTTTAGCTGGTGTGACAATAACACAGTTGAGATTACAAGGGGAACATGTAGCTAGGAGTCTCTTGGGGCAAAAGAGGCTCCTGCCTGTTGCAAATCCATTTGCTATTCGTGTTACCAACTTCCACGCCAATTAAATAATTTAACCCTTGACGGCATTTCATATGGACGTTTGCACAAGTTCAGCACTGCATAACAGACTTATTAAATAGACTTTATTAAATGGAAGCTTTCGTTATAGCTATATCTTCTTCTTGCTGTATTTATTTTACTTTAAAAAAAAACAACCAAAGTGAAATGAATCTAGCAAATGAAAAAGAAGTTATCAGGATTGCTTTGGTAATAGTTATACATCTTACAGCCACTTCTCATTAATATAAATAATAGAGGGCCCAGATTTAAACAAGGTTTATTCAAAATAAAATTAAAAAGTCACTACATAAAATAGGCATCGGACCTGGAAGCCTTAACCCTGTGATTTAAGGGAAGTATGAGATAAGAAGAGGGCTAATCTGTAATCCATCTACTTTTTAGATGGCGTCTAAACTACTAAGTTCAAGTGTCTTTTAAAGCTTGCCTCGACTACCTGCTAGAAAGATCAACATGGATATATGGTGAGGGAACCCGACTGAAACATAGTTTGTAAAATATGAACATACAGAAACAATTCTTCTCTCCACAACACTACTTCAAAAATTTTAGCAAGGGGTTCTCTGCCCGGTTGCTGGGTGGCCGTGGGCATGGTGGGCATGGCGTAGTTGACCTCCTGCACCATGGTGACTTTTTGCCATCCCCGGGCTCCGGAGGCTTTTCTTGAGCCTTCGGGAGGACGAAAACAGCCTCCCCAGGCTCCAGAGACCCTCTGGAGGCCACAAACGGAACTTCTAGTAGGCCCGTTTTTTGCCCTCCCTGAATCTCCGTATGCACCCTGCACTTACCTGCATCCAAAATGGGCCACATGGGGACTCCTGGGAGGGGTGGGGCGGAGTGGGCGGGGCCAGCCAGGAGTAGGATTTTTGGCCTAGTAGGCCTTCCTGCAGCCACCTGGGAAGCCAAAACTGGGGACTTCTGGAAGGGGTGGGGCGGAGCCAGTCAGCAATTTAACAACTGATTCAGCCAAAGTGGTGCGAACCGGTTAAATCCCACCACTGGGTGTGTCCCTAAAAATGCTAAGGACAACAAGCTCAACTTGGTGACCTCAGTTAGTTGATTACGAGGCTCCCCCTCTGGCACTTTCTGCCTGAAACTGACTAGATATTAATCAGTTTCACACTGAAGGCTTTCCTCCAAGCACAAATTTAATTTTTCATTCTGGTTGTAATTTTGAACGGTTGCTATCTGAAGTGGTCAGTAACAATGCCTACCCAGAGCCATCTTCCTATATCCCCCCCACTCCCAAATTCTACATAAGAAGAGTCTTGCTGGATTAAAGGCATACTTTAGCCTTCTGTCCCAAAGGAACATTATTCCTGTTCCAGGAATAATGACTTCTGGAAACTCACAAGTGGTGCATGAGTGCACACTCAGGAAGTGATCCTGCTGTCAAGTTGAAGTCAATTACCGTTATGAATTGTAAGCAAGGATAATAAAGTGTGAATAATCTGAAAGTTTATGTACAGTAGGTGATCTGTGCATAAATAAATAAATCATCTAATTACCTTTGGAGCAATTCAAATTATTAGAGAGCAGGTTTTTTTTAAAAAATGGAAGTCAGTTATATAAGGATAATACATTACAGAAAACATCAGGAGGATACAAGGACCTCTGAACTGGTGGCACACAGGCAAAATACGTTTGTTGGAAAGGTATTCTCTAGATCAGAGGTCTCCAACCTTGGCCAGTTTAAGACTTGTGGACTTCAACTCCCAGAGTTCCTCAGCCAGCTTTGCTGGCTGTGGAACTCTGGGAGTTGAAGTCCAGAAGTCTTAAAGTGACCAAGGTTGGAGACCCCTGCTCTAGATGAGAGGTCCTAGCTCAGAGACAAGAGCATTAGGAGATTGGATAACTGGAATTTGGTTATACTTGTGATATAATGACTAGAACAGGGGTGTCAAACTCAAGGCCCGTGGCCCAGATGTGGCCTGTGGGGTGCTTACAGGGCTGCCCTGGCAACAGTGAAGGACCAGGCCGCAGTGCCTCTGCCTGTGAAAACAGCCACATGTGGCCCTCCCGAGCTCCGTTTTCACCGGCAGAGGGTTGCAGGAGGCCGTCGCAGCCGGAAACGAAGCTCAGGAGCCCATTTACACTGGCAGAATGCTCTGGCCACCACAGGTGCCCCCGGCATACAGCGATGTCGCACTGGCCACTCCTCCCCGCCACCCCCCCCCCAAGATCAAACACAACCCTGATGCGGCCCTCAATGAAATCGAGTTTGACACCCCTGGACTAGAATGTGCCCAAACCGACTTCACTGTCTTCATGAGTAGTAGAAAATGGTGCATGTTGGTAGATTCATCTATATTTATAGTACTCTAATCTGTTCCCCGTCCATTTTATGAAAACATGTTATGAAAAGGCTTTGATTGACCAAAGCCCTGATAGTCAGTAGTGGTCAATATTTATAGGTGGTGACCATAGCAGTTACAAGAAACTTGGAGTGGAAGAGGAACGTATAAGTAAAGTGTATGCATCAGTGGTGGGTTTCAAATTTTTTTACTACCGGTTCTGTGGATGTAACTTGGTGGACGTGGCATGGCTTGGTAGGTGTGGCTTGGTGGGTATGGCAGGGGCAGGATACTGTAAAATCTCCATTCCCACCCCAATTCAGGGGGAGGTTACTGCAAAATCCCCATTTCTTCCCGATCAGCTGAGACTTGGGAGGCAGAGAATAGATAGGGGCGGGGTGAAATGCTCCCGGTTTGGACCGGATCGCCTGATGGTGGCAGGTGGTTCAGAGAAACGATAGCAAAAATCCCTGCATCCTGCCTCTGCCCAGCTGAGTCACGCAATCATCAGAGGGTTGTTTTTTTTTACTTTTAAAAGCATTTTTTCTTTCATGATCACGCAGCTCAGCTGGGATCTTTAGAGCCTTTTAAAAGCATTTTTTCTATAACCTCTTCGGCCGAAGAGGTTGTAAAAAATGCTTTTAAAAGGTTCTGACGATCCCAGCTGAGTTGCCTGATCGTCAGAGGCTTTTTTTTCTTTGAAAGGCAAAAAAAAATGCTTTTAAAAGAAAACAAAAGCCTCTGACGATCAGGCAACTCAGCTGGGTTCATCAGAACCTTTTAAAAGCATTTTTTTACAACCTCTTTGCCGAGAGGTTGTAGAAAAAATGCTTTTAAAAGTTAAAAAAAAGTTGACCACGCCTACCCAGTCACATTACCCCACCAAGCCATGCCCACAGAACCGGTAGTAACAAATTTTACATTTCACCACTGGGCGGGTCCAGTCAGAATTTTTACTACCGGTTCTCCGACCTATTCAAAATTTCTGCTACTGGTACTCCAGAATTGGTCAGAACCTGCTGAAACCCACCTCTAGTATGCATGTGTGTATATTGTATACTGTGAAACCAGGAGGAATTAGAACAGTGTAATAGATGCGAATAAAAATGGTCTGAATTTTGGAGTGTAGCTGATGAATACATGCAGGGAATGAAGATGTTGGTTTAATTAAGAATGAACTACTGAAATATATGGCAACATTTCTGAATTATTGTCACTTAGATCAGTTAGAGGTTGACACACTGAAATGCCGCTTGGAGACCCAAGAATCAATGAGAGAATGACTGTTTGTGGAGTTTCCATTTAGAAAAAGGTTTCTTGATTTCAAGCTTATGGTTTAAACTAAAGTCTAGTTATGGATACACATGATAAATGAATAATATCTAGAATTATGACTGATACGATGATGATGAACACTTTAGTGAAGGGAGTGGGAGGCACCGTTTATCGGTGGTTCTCCTCCTATCTCTCCGACCGGTCGCAGTCGGTGTTGACAGGGGGGCAGAGGTCGGCCCCGAGGCGCCTCACTTGTGGGGTGCCGCAGGGATCGATCCTCTCGCCCCTTCTGTTCAACATCTACATGAAGCCGCTGGGTGAGATCATCAGTGGGTTCGGTGTGAGGTACCAGCTGTACGCGGATGACACCCAGCTGTACTTGTCCACACCGGACCACCCCAACGGTTATCAAGTGCTGTCCCGGTGCCTGGAGGCCGTCGGGTCTGGATGGGGAGAAACAGGCTCAAGCTCAATCCTCCAAGACAGAGTGGCTGTGGATGCGGCATCCCGGTACAGTCAGCTAAATCCGCGGCTGACCATCGGTGGCGAGTCATTGGCCCCGATGGAGAGGGTGCGCAACTTAGCGTCCTCCTGGATGAGCGGCTGTCTCTAGAAGATCATTTGACGGCCGTCTCCAGGAGAGCGTTCTACCAGGTTCGCCTGGTGCGCCAGTTGCGCCTTTCTGGACCGGGAGGCCCTATGCACGGTCACTCACGCCTTGTGACGCCTCGCCTGGATTACTGCAACACTCTCTACATGGGGCTTCCTTGAAGGGCATCCGGAGGCTGCAGTTAGTCAGAATGCGGCTGCGCGGGTGATAGAGGAGCCCTCGTGGCTCCGCATAACACCCATCCTGCGCAGGCTGCACTGGCTACCTGTGGCCTTCCGGGTGCGCTTCAAGGTTTTGGTGACCACCTTTAAAGCGCTCCATGGCATAGGGCCGGGTTATCTGGGACCGCCTACTGCGACCAGATACCTCTCACCGACCGTGCGCTCTCACAGAGGGACTCCTCAGGGTGCCGTCAGCTAGGCAGTGTCGTTTGGCGGCGCCCAGGAAGGGCCTTCTCTGTGGGGCTCCCACCCTCTGGAGCGAACTCCCCAGGACTCCGTCAACTTCCTGACCTTCGAACCTTCCGTCGCGAGCTCAAGACACATTTATTCATCTGTGCAGGACTGGCTTAGATTTTAAATTTAGAGGGGTTTTAAATTGATTTTAATATTTATATTTTATATTTATATTTCTATTTTTAATAATTCGGGCGTTAGAATAAGTTTTTTAAGGATTATTTTAATTTGTATATTGATGTTTTATATGCCTGTGAACCGCCCTGAGTCCTTTGGGAGATAGGGCGGTATATAAATTCGAATAATAAATAAAATAAATAAATAAAATATCAGCTAATGAGAGGTTCTGAATGTGGTTGAGATCATTTCTTAGCAGGGTCAGAATGGATCCTGGGGTGAAAATGGAAGAAAAGAAGTGAAATAAACAAGAGCAAAAGTAGAACAATTGCAATAAGATGTTTCAAAGCCGGGATCTCCAACCTTGGTAACCTTAAGCCTGGCGGACTTCAAATCCCAGAATTCTGGGAGTTGAAATCCTCCAGGCTTAAAGTTGCCAAGGTTGGAGAGCCCTGTTTCAAAGCATGAAACATTAAAAATAATAGAGAAAATTAATTTTTCAGGAGAAGTAAGGGAAGAAGGAAAAACAGATGCAGAAGCTATGTGGAATTGAAGGTTGAGCGTTACTGCTACAAAAATATAGAAAAGTAGCAAAGGAATGATTAAGATTGTTAAAGAGTATGAGAAAATGCAGAATGATTTTGATGGAAATAAGCAATTGCTTTGGAAGTTGTTGAAACAAGCTGTGCCCAGATCCTCCAGCAGAGTTGAGTGCAATCAAAAAGAAAAGTAATGAAATGCTCCAATTATCCCAGGACGGTGACTAGATTTGGTGTAAGGATTTACCTAAGGCATTTGATGACAGAAGTTTCTTAAAACTGGTCTTGAATAATAATCCAGTTTCCAAAAGGCATTTTTACTGGTATTTACACCGATGCCTATCAGAATATTTCAAAGCTGCCTCTCTTAAAACCAATAAACAATCAAACAAAGGATTGGGACCGGTTCAGATTCCAGCATGCTAAAATTGCCAGGAGAATGTGGAATTAACTCTGATATGGACTCCATTATTCTATTTCAGTCTATATAGGAATATGAAACCTTTCCTTGATCGTATCAAAAGGCCATTTAGTTGAGCATCCTGTTCTTAACAATAAACAATCAAATGCCTCTGGGAAACACACAAGCGAGGCATGAAAACAAAACAAAACAAAAAAAGTAGCTTTGTAACTAAATCTGTCCTACACAGATGTGTAGATTCTAATTTAAATTTTGCAAACAAAGTCTATTGATCTGCTGCACTCCTTGGCTTATTTTTAGGAAGAATCAAGCAATGATTTCTCAAAGCAGGCTCTATAAGCCAGGGATGTCAAACTCGATTTCATTGAGGGCCACATCGGGGTTGTGTTTGATCTTGGGGGACCAGGGTTGGCATGGCATTGCCAGTCCAAAGTCACTCGTGTCTGGGCCGCCTGTAGCGGTGCTTCTGCCACTCGGCCCTCTGGAGCTCCGATTTCACTGGCAGAGGGTTACAGGAGGCCATGGCAGCCGAAAATGGAGCTCAGGAGCCCATTTTCGCTGGCGGAAGCACAGCGGGCCAGTCCTTCGCTGTTTCCAGGGCGACCCTGAAGGCCAGATCTAAATACCACACGGGCCAGATCCGGCCCCCGGGCCTCGAGTTTGACACCTTTGCTCTAAGCTGGAGAGGTTTGAACTGTTATGAGCTAATTGTGTATTAGTTTGTTAAAACAAATTGTAGGCCACCTCTTGATTAACTGTAGGCCACTTTGAAGAGGTCTCCGCTGAAAGTCCAAGAAGATAAGAGTCATTGAAGTTTAAGGGAAATAAGACATCTAACTTCACGGTTACCAGTGATGGGTTTCAAATTTTTTTACTATGGGTTCTGTGGGTGTGGCTTGGTGGGTGTGGCATGGCTTGGTAGGCATGGCTTGGTGGGCGTGGCGGGGGAAGGATACTGTAAAATTTCATTCCCACCACACTCCGGGGGAAGGATACTGCAAAATCCCCATTTCTTCCCGATCAGCTGGGACTCGAAAGGCAGAGAATAGATGGGGGTGGCGCCAGTCAAAATTTTTACTACCGGTTCTCTGAACTATTCAAAATTTCCACTACCGGTTCTCCAGAACTGGTCAGAACCTGCTGAAACCCACCTCTGACCGTTACATTAATAACTTATTTACTTTGGTGCACAAACTCTAGTTATTTCCATTACAGAAAGTCGCTTGAATATAGCCTTAAAAGCCGTAACGGCATTATAGATAAAAAACTAGGTTTAGATAAAAAACTAGGTTTCAGATCAGATTCCCGGCTCTCTTATCTCTTGCCCATAAACAATTGACTAGCATCCCTCTTGTTTCTTCCTATGCTCTTAGCAAATGTGTTATCTATGAAAGAATTTTATCTTCCACGCTCTAAGAAATGTTTTTTTCTTAACAGCTTCACGTTAAATACTTCGCTGAAAAGTTTTCCTGAAGTAGCTGTGTATTATGAGGTTAGTGCAATTACAGTAGTATGAAGTTATTCAGACGATATAATATTGAAATCACAAACCTGTGCAAGATCCCCCTCCTCCCCATTATGATACAAGTTAACTAACATCTCCAAAAATGTATGGATGGAAACTTGTCTACTGTGAGGATTATACACTTCTCCAATTTTTGCAATGTAGCTCAGGGGTTTTAAGACTGGATTTAAAAACATGGGTATTAAAAATGTTACTTCAGGGTGAAAACCATATTTAGAAATGCATCCTGTGACATAAAATTCACTCAAAAATGGATATTTTTTGTGAGGAATTATGCTCAATTTGGGAAGGTTCATGCCCTTCTCTCAACGGCATGCTTAGCATCTCTGACACGCACCCTCCCTGCTTCTCTGCTGCTGTGAGCCAGTTTGGTGTAACGGATAAAGGCACCAGACTGGAAACTCAGAGACCGTGAGTTCTAATCCCGCCTTAGGCCCAAAGCCAGCTGGAGATCTGGGGACAGTTACTCTCTCTTGGCCCAAGGAAGAAGACAATGGCAAACCACTTTAAAAATTACAGGGGGAAGTTGCCAGGAATCAAAATTGACTTGAAAACACACTTTGTTCTTTGTTGCTGCTGTGCTACTGAATTTAAAACAGCTGACTGGCACACTAGCAGCAATCCGATTCCGTGCTTGCAGCTAGCCTCCTTGTTTTAACAGCAAACAGACACACACACACACACACATCAATGGTGGGTTTCAAAATTTTTAATACTGTTACTGTGGGTGTGGCTTGGTGGGCGTGGCATTGGAAGGATACTGTAAAATCTCCATTCCCTCCCCACTCTAGGGGAGGTTATTGCAAAATCCCCATTTCCTCCTGATCAGCTGGGACTTGGGAGGCAGAGAATAGATGGGGGCGGCGCCAGTCAGAATTTTTACTACCAGTTCTCTGAACTACTCAAAATTTTCGCTACTGGTTCTCCAGAACAGGTCAGAAACCTGCTGAAACCCACCTCTAACACACACACACACACACACACACACTTATTGTCTGCACTTAGGACAGATCTCTGCCTCCACCCTTGTTCGAATGCCACCGACTTCATTTGAATAGCTTCTTCCTAATTCTCGCCTTTCAGATGCATCAGACTAAATGTAAAAAACACCTTTTATTTATTTATTTTATTATTTAAATTTTTATACCGCCCTTCTCCCGAAGGACTCAGGGCGGTTCACAGCCAGATAAAAATATACAATAATATTACAATATAAATACAATTAAAATACAATTAAAAAACTTATTCAATTGGCCGAGATTTAAAAAATTTAGGATAAATAATAAAAAACCCCTTAAAAAACCCATAAATTTAAAAACTAATCCAGTCCTGCGCAGATGAATAAGTGAGTTTTAAGCTCGCGACGAAAGGTTCGGAGGTCCGGAAGTTGACGGAGTCCTGGGGGGAGTTCGTTCCAGAGGGCGGGAGCCCCCACAGAGAAGGATCTTCCTGGGGCCGCCAGCCGGCATTGCTTGACGGACGGCACCCTGAGGAGTCCCTCTCTGAGAGCGCACGGGTCGGTGAGAGGTATTCGGTAGCAGTAGGCGGTCCCGTAAATAGTTTTTCAGTTGAGCTCAGCACCTGGTGACTGCATCTTTGCAGTTTTCTTGGCAGATTTCAGAAAATGATTTGCCACTGTGACTTCTCAACCTTGGCGATAGTCCTGGAGTTTCCAGGTACTCACCCAAGTATTAGTTAGAGTTACACCTACTTAGCTTCCAGGATCAGCCTAGTTTGCTGGGGGAAGCTGTACCGAAGGAATACCAAACCAAGAATTATATTTTGTCCTCTGGCTTCTACTTCTTGCTTATATTAATATAGCTACCACTCCAATTTGCTCTCTTGTTACTGATTCTTCTTTTGGGATTTAGTTCCTTCGGGTAACAAAAGTAGATTTAACATACAGGTAGTCCTCATTTAGCGACTGCCCCATACAGAAACAGCTCAATTACAACAGTGATGAAAAAGTAACTCTGCTACTTTTTCTTACATATATAACCTTCAGGGGTCAGTAAAGTAAAGGAAAGCTGAAGTAAGATTGTAAAGACAGTTGCGGTATCACTTACTTACTTACTTACTTACTTACTTACTTACTTACTTACTTATTTATTTATTTATTTGATTTTTATACCGCCCTTCTCCCGAAGGACTCAGGGCGGTTTACAGCCAGAATAAGAACACAAGCAATATACAATTAAAACAAAATTAAAAAATTTATTATATAATTGGCCAAAAATTTAAAAACATTTAAAATCTAAAAAAACCCAATTAAAATTCGTCTAGAAATTTAAAATTTAAAAATTTAAAATTTGAAATTTAAGCCAGTAAATAAATACGTTTTCAATTCGCAGCAAAAGGTCCGGAGATCAGGTACTTGGCGCAAGCTAGGGGGAAGTTCGATCCAGAGGATAGGAGTCCCCACAGAGAAGGATCTTCCCCTGGGGGCCGCCAGCCGGCATTGCTTGACGGACGGCACCCTGAGAAGTCCCTCTCTGTGTGAGCGTACGGGTCGGTGGGAGGCATGGGGTAACAGTAGGCGGTCCCATAAGTTAGCAACCACTTCCTGTAAGTTAGCAACCACTTCACTTAACGAACGAGTTATAAATCTCTTCTATACGAGATTAGAATTCTAAATGAGATTATTCTAATATCTATCTATCTATCTATCTATCTATCTATCTATCTATCTATCTATCTATCTATCTATCTATCTATCTTGTCACAATTGTGTAAGTCTATCATAATAGAAACCTGGTTTGGGTGAGGTTTTTCCCATGTTTGTGATTTTATAATAATTATTTTTTTTTAAAAAAAAGAGAGAACAAGGAGAATTGGATCAGGAATAGACTGATCTGTTTCATCTCAATGTATAGCTTCTGTACCAGATTGTTCACCTTCTACTTTTGTAGGAATAATTTAGGCATCTTTTTAATCTTTCAAGGAAGTTTTGCAAAATGTAAAGGTTTCTATTACGGGTCCTAGGATAGGTGTTCATGGTAGGCTAAAGAATGAATTGAGAATCTCCTCTAGAATATACCCAATTTCCCAATGGTGGACAGAGGTTCAGCTATTTTTCAGAGCAGCTTGCCCATTATAGCTGTTCGTCTCTTTGAAGACCATCTCATCAACTTCCATAGGAGCTTAATCTGAACCATCACAAAGTTCTTAACTTCCACCAGTCTCATAGGACAAGAGGCAGACATCTTTAGACTCTTCTTTGTCCACTTTAATTCTCTACTGCCAAAGAAGGCAAGTCCATAAATCTTAAAAAGAGAGCGGGAGGTGGGGGGAAAAAATCAAACAGAATATAAGAAATGGATTAATTCTCCAAGGTTTCTCACCAGTCACTTCATCCAGATTCTCTGTTGTGAGATGATCGTTCTGATTCACCCATTCTCCATTGCACTTGAAGTAGATCTGGGTGGCTGGGTTGGCTCTGCAGGTCAGCTCCACCGGCTTGTTCTTCACTATGTAGGCATCTTGTGGCTCCAAGAGGAAATTGGGGAGGGACTCTGCAGGTGCTGATGGGAAGGAATCTGGCAGTACATCTCCATACTCAATCCCTGTAGGAAGAGAAGAAAAAGAAAAACTCCTCTAGTTGCTTTTAATAGTAACCTAAATTCATATTCAGCTATTGATTCACCATTTTAAAGCAGAGTTTTTCAAACTCCACAAATTCAAGCTCAGTGGACTTCAGTTCCCAGAATTCCAACCTGAAGTCCATTCAGGAAATGGGAAATGGGCCTCCTGTCAGTCAACAGGAGTGCTGACTTACCACCACTTAGGAGCTGAGGACTTGACAGCCCAAAGAAGGGTCGTGAATAAGAGCACCAGTGTGCCTACCGTTCCTGTCCTAATGTTCCCTTTGGTTGTATTCATTTTGTGTGTTTATTTCATGCTTATACTTATATATATATTCTTTAGTATGTGTTTGACAAAATAAATAAATAAATAAATAAATAAACAACAGCCAATAGCCAGCCTTCAATACACCAACCAACCAATAGGAAGTCACACCCAACCGCTGTGCACCACATAAATACAATGCATAGTAAAGGTAAGGGTTCCCCTCGCACATACGTGCTAGTCATTGCCGACTCTAGGGGGCGGTGCTCATCTCCGTTTCAAAGCCGAAGAGCCAGCGCTGTCCGAAGACGTCTCCGTGGTCATGTGGCCAGTATGATTCAATGCCAAAGGCGCATGGAACGCTGTTACCTTCCCACCAAAGGTGGTCCCTATTTTTTCTACTTGCATTTTTACGTGCTTTCAAAACTGCTAGGTTGGCAGGAGTCGGGACAAGTAACGGGAGCTCACCCCGTTACACGGCAGCACTAGGGATTCGAACCGCTGAGCTGCCGACCTTTCAATCGACAAGCTCAATGTCCTAGCCCCTGAGCCACCACATCCCTGTAAAAATACAATGCATAGGGTAGCCCAAAGCACACATTCCAGTACAGAGAAGTTCCCTGATGATGGGCTGCAGCACGAGTTCAAAAGCTCGGAAGACTAAACCTCTGATCCCGGTGAACAACCCAGATTGGATCCCGCAGTAAAAATGGTTTTCTGATTCTTACTATCTCCAGTTTGAAATTTAATACGGTTCATGCCTTTTTGTCTAATTTACACAAAGAACTAGTTCAAAAGTAGTGTTGTGGTCCGCCGGCAGCCTAAGGAGCTGGCAGCAGAGTCGGACAATGAGGAGGCTGGGGAGGAAAATGGGCTAGTTCTGGAGTCTGGGGAAGGCTCGGATGAAGGCTTTGCATCTGAGCAGACAGGGGGCCAGGACCATCTAGTAATTAAGTGCTGCCCCTGGAACGTCCGGAATCTGACATCAGCAAGGCAGAGAAACAGGGGGAGCCTGTTCTCATTGCACGCATGTGCAGAGCTGCCAGAAGGCAAGAACAGTTAAAACAAAAGGGACGACTAAGAAGTAAGGCTTGGAGATTATTGGCCCCTCCCATAAGACATAGAGCAACAGCAGGTGAGCCTTTGCAGGAAGCAACATTGTTAATTCTGTGCAGTTTAAAGTCTGAAGCTCTGTTTGATTCTGGACTCCGTGTGGCTTTGCCAATTAGGTCTTTGGCAGTGTGTTAAGGGAGATAAAGGTGGGTGATTATCAGCCTTATCCTGAAGGACTCTTTACAACTATTTGGGATTCATTTGTGAATGAACAGAATTCACAGCTGTTGCAATCAAAGAGGTTTTTGGGACTATTTGTGTGTTTTACTGACTCAGGAAGCCTAGGTCAGAACAAGTAGTGGTAAACCAATCTTACATCAAGAAGCAAAAATGAAGGAGAAAGAAGAATACTGTGTTCTCACAATTTTTTTAAAAAATTTTTTGCAGACAAACCATACTTTTACTAGACTGAAATCATTTTGGTCGGTCACTTTTTTACTTTAGACATCAAAACGTAAGTTATGAGTAAAAGCATATCCTTAATAGGTCTGCAAATGGAAAAATGCTAGAGCCAATCTTTATAAATTCATAAACTTTATAAAGCAAAATTCTTGCTCAGAAATAAATGCAGTAGATCTAAGTAAATCATAGCTACTCAAAGACAGAACTTGATAACATCAAAAGTTTTACAGATGGCTTCAGACATTGCTCAGAATTTTTCTTTTTCCTCTATCAACAGCACAGGAAAAATCACTCTACTGATATATAAAGTGCTCTGAATATTCTAAAACATTCGGCAGATGTTAAACATCACTCTGACTCCTAAGTGTGGGTAGACTTTCTGTGCTACAGCTAGGAGATAACAGTGACATGATAAAGTGAACTCAGATTGTCAGGTCTTGGAGTCACAGACTATCTAGAACAGGAAGCCTTATTCCCAGCACTGAGTCCTGAAGAGAAAAACATGTTCAGGCTCTGAGGGAAAACAGGATCTCCTTATTCCATATAGTCGGATCTCAAGAGGAAGGCAGCATTTATAATACAATAGGCAAACAATCCAGGAGAGATTTCTCCTGTGGTTCAGTAATTAAAGATGCTGAGCTTGTCAGCTGGAAAAGCCGGATTCAAGACCTGAGTGCCACATGATGGGGTGAGTTCCAGGGGTGGGCTTCAAAATTTTTAGCAAGGTGTTCTCTGTCCGATTGCTGCGTGGGCATGACCATGGTGGCCATGGCCTAATTGGCCTCCTGCACCACAGGGTGGCATTTTCGCCCTCTGAGGGTTCTGGAGGCTTTGCTTGAGCCTCTGGGAGGCGAAAATATCCTCCCCAGGCTCCAAAGGCCCTACGGAGGCCCTCTTTCTAAACTTTGAGTAGGCTCATTTTTCACCCTCTCCAAGCCTCTCCATGCGCCCTTATCTGCATCCAAAACAGGCCAAGTGGGGACTCCTGGGAGGGGTGGGGTGGGCGGGGCCAGCCAGAAGTGGGATTTGGGGGTTCTCCGAACTGCACAGAATCTTAGCTAGAGGTTCTTCTGAACCTCTGTGAAGCCCCAGCAGCCCACCCCTGGTGAGTTCCCTTTCTTGCCCAGCTCCTGCCAAACTAGCAGTTCTAAAGCACGCAAATGAGAGTAGATAAATAGGTACCATTTCAGTGAGAAGGTAGCAGCATTCCATGCGTCTTAGTGCATAGCCACGCTGGCTACGTGACCACAGAAAGTGTCTTCAGACAATCCTGGCTCCCTTGCCTAAGAAACAGAGATCAGCATTGCCCCCTAGAGTCAGACACGACTGGACAGGGGAAACCTTTATTTTTAATAATCCCAAAGCATGGAAAATCCTCTCGAATGAAACATGTCAGATCAAAAACAAGTACTTTATATCTGTAGTCTATTAGGCAAGATTATTTTGAGTAGAATTTAGGGATTCCCCCTTCTCCCTTAAATGAGTATAAAGGTAAAGGTTCCCCTCGCACATATGTGCTAGTCATTCCCGACTCTAGGGGGCAGTGCTCATCTCTGCTTCAATCCCGAAGAGCCAAAGCTTTCTGAAGACATCTCCATGGTCATGTGGCCGGCATGACTAAACGCCAAAGGTGTACAGAACGCTATTTGATGGTCCCTATTTTTCTACTTGCATTTTTACGTGCTTTCGAACTGCTAGGTTGGCAGAATCTGGGACAAGTAATGGGAGTTTGCCCCATTACATGGCACTAAGGATTCGAACCACTGAACTGCCGACCTTTCGATCGACAAGCTCAGTGTCTTAGCCACTGAGCCACTGCTTCCCATAAATGAGCATGGATGTGATGAATTATCAGTATCTTGGCCGATAAGGTAGGTTACCAAATGTCTGTGCTGTTGGAGGATCATGTGAGTTGTAAACCCATAAAAATAGAGGCCCATGTTTTAAATGACTCCTTTGGCCCAAAATAGCTATGCTTTGAGGTTCTTATTCATCATGGCATCGTTCAGACACTGGATGCGTCAAGAATCTCCTGTAGCAAGACCCACACTTGGAATATGGCATCCAGTTTTGGTCACCATAATATAAAAAGATGTTGAGATTCTGGAAAGAGTGCAGAGAAGAACAAGGCAAATGGTTAGGGGGCTGGAGGCTCAAACATAGGAAGAACAGGAATTGGGTATCTCTAGTCTAATAAAACGAAGGACTATGGGTGACATGACAGCAGTGTTTCAATATTTGAGGGACTGCCACAAAGAATGCCTGTTTTTCAAAGCACTAAAAGGTAAGGCAAGAAACAATGGGTGGAAAATAAACAGGGAGAGAAGCAACCTAGAACTAAGGAGAAATTTCCTAACAGAACAATTAACTAGTAGAACGGCTCGCCTTCAGAAGTTGTGGATGCTCTAACATTGGAAGCTTTTAAGAAGAGACTGGACAGTCCTTTATCTGAAATGGTATAGAGCAGGGGTCTCCAACCTCGGTCCCTTTAAGACTTGTGGACTTCAACTCCCAGAGTTCCTCAGCCAGCTTTGCTGGCTGAGGGACTCTGGGAGTTGAAGTCCACAAGTCTTAAAGGGACCAAGGTTAGAGACCCCTGGTATAGAGCTTCCTGATCAAGTAGGGGGTTGGACTCGAAAACTTCCACCGTTCCTTCCAACTCTGTTAATCTATGTTTTATTCTATGTTCTATGTTTTTTCCTGCAAGTCAGATTCTAGGACAGTGATGGCTAACCTTTTTGCCGTCGCCTGCCAAAAGCGGTGGGAACGCGGTGGGGGGGTGTCGCGTGCGAGTGCCCACACCCATAATTAAATGCCCCCATGCATGTGCGCGTGACCCCTCTGCGGTCCCCTGCACATGAACCCGCCCCCCATGCCCCGTTTTGGGCCTAGCAGGCCTACCTAAAGCCTCTGGAGGCCGGAAACAGCCCGTTTCCAGACTTCTGGTAGGCCCATTTTTTGCCCTCCCCAGGCTCCAGAAGCCTGGAGGGGGCGAAAACAGCCTCCCCCACCGGAGGCCATCTGGAGGCCAAAAATGCCCTCCCAGAGCCTCTGTACAAGCCGTGTACTTACCTGGCATCCAAAACAGGCCGTGTGGAGACCCTGGGAAGGGACGGGCGGTGTGGGTGGGGCCAGCTAACTTTTGGTGCGCGCATGTGCGCTGAAGCTGGAGTAGGGCAACAACTAGCGTGCCCGAAGATATGACTCCATGTACCACCTGTGGCACGCATGCCATAGGTTCGCCATCACGGTTCTAGGAGGTGTGATGGGCAGAAGACAAAATTAGCAAATATTAAAAATTGGTGTTTCAAGAATTATTTCAAGCACTATTGGGCAACTTATTATCATACTGAATTTTTAAAAAAGCATTGACTGGTAAGTGTGGTCTACATTTAAGGAGTTGGGAGGTAGACATATATTATACTATTCTAAATGTAGATCTGGAGTTGAACCAGGATAGCATTTTTGGGGGAGTCTTTAGGAAGCACAATGGAGCAGACCCTAAGCATCCCGACATGCCTCCTGAGCAAATCTCTCTCTCTCCCTCCCTCCCTCTCTCTCTCTCTCTCTGAGAAAATGTATCCACCACCATTTAAAATCCATTTAGGAAAATTGACTTTCCATTTCCATTTTAACACAGCACTAGGGAAAGCAGTAGGACATTTGTCATAATCCATTAACTGCTCTTTTGGAAACAGCAAATTAAACTCCAAACTAATCTCTGCGCGTGTATTTGCATGCCACACGCACAGGTGCTCCTTCGTTTCCTTGATCTCGGTTGCTGCCAGGTGTCCCCCTCTCCCCCTTAATTTCATTTTCAGCTCTATAATTTTCTCTCAACCTTACCAATTATATGGGGGGGGGAACCTGGTAATTGAGGCACACAAGGCCCTCCTGGTGTGCCCTTGTGAAGCTGCTGCACAAGAAGCAGCCCAGAGTTGGTAAGAATGGAATGGTAAGAGCAAAACACTTAAATCCAGAGAAGAAGACAGTCTTATGATGAATGGGATTTTCTGGAGCTAAATTGAAAATGCTTGCCCAAGATCATTAGGAAGAATAAAATACTCTCTTCAATGCAGGTCCCAGAGCTAATAGAGATAAAGAAGTCATTACTGTTTATTCTTCGAAATGGGCTGTGGTTTGAATAGAAGCAAAATCATCATCATCATCATTATTTCATCATCATTATCAACATATCATCATCATCATCATCATCACCATCAGAACAGATTCCCCCCCCCTATGGTCTTTCAACCTCAATTTGTAAAATTACAGTATTTTGATATGTTCTCCAGTTGGTTTTCCTCAGTTCAGATACCTCCAGAAGTTGCCACATCAGTGACCCTTGCCTCACTCCCGGTAATAGTAAGAGTGGTATATTATGCTCTAAGTGCCTATGACTTCGAATGCTGAAAAAAACCCAACATTTATTACCTCTGCATGTGATCCCAGTAGCTTTTGCTACAGTAGCTGCAGTAAAGCCAACTTTTCTATTAAAAAGTGGACAATTTTTGCAACTCTTATCAGTAAATTTAGTATTAGTTGGGCGACTTTATTACAATTCCAGTATATTGATCTACAGTTTCATTCTTGATTTTCTATTAAATGCTTGGTGGAGTGCCAAAAGGATTCACTTAAAAAATTTAGACATTTTGAACTCTCCAGACTTAATGCTATGAATCTTGGAAAAGGTTATTCTAATTGGAACAACATACAGTATATTTTATAGCAACTCCTCTTTGGATCCAAGATCTTCGGCTTGGATCAAAATAAATGAAATAAACATCTGTGATATTAATTTGGTCAAACAGAACAAGAATATAGAAGTCAAACACACACAGAGACACACGCACATACACAGACAAAATCCTTCTTTTTAATTTTTTTGTTCACTTTATATAGTAATACCTTCCTCTGGGTCAAGGAGTTGGCGACTATGATAACTTTACGACCTGTGGACTTCAACTTTTGGAATTCATAAGCCAGCACAGCTGAAGTCCACAGGTCATAAAGTTGCAATAGTTGTCCATCCCTGCTCTGGGTGATGTTCTCCTCCAGGTATATATTTAGGAGTATGACATGTGAGGGGCACGGAGACGCTGGGCTGGTCAACTGAAAGGTTGGCAGTTCGAGACCCAAGTACCATGTGATATTTCTGTCAACCTAGCAGTTTGAAAAGCATGCAAATGCAAGTAGGTAAATAGGTGCCACTTCGGTGGGAACGTAATAGCATTGGCGAATAGTCATGCTGGCCACATGGCCACAGAAGCAGTTTTAGACCACCTTGGTTCTCTCGGCTAGGAAAAAGAGATGAGCACCATCCCCTAAAGTCAGTCATGACTGGACAGAGAAAACTATTATATATTTATAATATGTGAACCAGTGGTGGGTTTCAATTTTTTTTACTACCGGTTCTGTGGGTGTTGCTTGGTGGGCGTGGCATGGCTTGATGGGCATGGCAGGGGAAGGATACTGTAAAATCTCCATTCCCACCCCACTTCAGGGGAAGGTTATTGCAAAATCCCCATTTCGTCCCGATCAGCTGGGACTCGGGAGGCAGAGAATAGATGGGAGCGGAGCCAGTCAGAGGTGGTATTTATGGGTTCTCCGAACTACTCAAAATTTCCGCTACCAGTTCTCCAGAACTGGTCCGAACCTGCTGAAACCCACCTCCGATGTGAACCAAACTCAGGGAAAACTGTTTCAATTATTCTGCACAAAATTTTGGGAAAAGTATATGATTTTCTACCTGACAGGGATTGCCACTGCTGCAATCATAGTGACAGAATAGCTATCATCTGGCATTCTAAGTTCAGCCTGTGAAATGAAACCCATTACACTGCGCATAGGGAAAGAGTTGCTTGAAATATTGCACTCTCAAGGTAAGTACGGAGCACTAGAGAAGCAAGCTTCAACTCAACCCCAAAAGCTGGTATTACAGACCCCTCTCTATCTACCATCTTCCTGACAGCAAGGCAGAAACACAGATAAGGCACATAAATATTGATTGCTCTCTCCACTGCCTCTCATTCATCTGCCGGTGGAAAAAAAAAAAGGCATTTATGTTCCATGCTTGAGCTGCAGGCTGTTTTTATGACTTTGTTTTACAGCTTTAATGCCAGGATCATTTATAAAGCAGGTTTGTATATAAAGAATGTAAACATTAGAAATCCATTAGTCTCTTAAAGTGTGTCTGGCGAAGTTCTCCCCCACCCCCCACTACTCCAAGTCGCTTCCCTCCCACCTCCCATTTGGTAATCTTTATGTCCTCTCTCCGGCAGGGCCAGGAGGAATTTCAAAAGATTACAAGTACTTAAAGATATATTATCCTTGGCCACGGATGTTATACTGGCCTGAAGCTACCAATTACATTTTTCATTGCTGTTTGCTTTGCTTTATATTTTTATTTTGCTGAAGCGCTTGTGTGTTTGCAAACCAATCTTCTGATTTGAAACCCAAGGACTCCCGAGCTCACCGCACAATACTTTGCAATCTGGAAGTGTGCGCTTCATTGTTACGGAAGGGACCTCTGGAGTAGAGTATCAGCCGTATTTCAGCTCATAGCAACTCCAGAGGACACCTAAGCTGTTGCTTAAAGATCTCTTAGAACTAAGAATAACAGTTGCAAGGGCCCTTGGAGTCCTTCTAGTCCAACCACTGCTCAAGCAGGAGACCCTATACCAGGGGTATCAAACTCGATTTCATTGAGGGCTGCATCAGGGTTGTGTTTGATCTCAGGGGCCTGGGGGGTTGGGCGTGGGCAGGGGGGCATAGACAGCTCAGCATCACATTGAGGTTTTGTTTTTGACCACAACGGTCTCCTGCAGCCTTCTGCCAGCTAAAATGGAGTGTGTGGCCCGAGGGTGAAATGCTACTGGATCGGACGATCCGGTAGCGATAGTGACCGGTAGTTCGGTGATCTGGTAGCAATGGTGGAGTGAAGCTCCGCCCACCCGCCTGGGTGTCATTACTTCCTGATTTTAACAAGGAAGTAATGTGTTTTGCGCATGCGCAGGTCTGTGCGCACATGTGATGTGCGCGTGTGCGCTTCTGAGCCAGTAAGGAAGGTAAGTAGATTTTACCCCTGGTGTGGCCTCCCCAGGCCTCTATTTTCACTGGTAGAGGGCTGCAGGAGGCCATCGTGGCCAAAAACAGAGCCTGGGCGGGCCTTGCGCGATCTCCCTGAGTTCCGTTTTTGCTAGCAGAGGCACCATGAGCCGGTCCTTTGCTTTTTCCAGGGTGGCCTCATGGGCCAGATCTAAGCACCTCGTCGGTCAGATCCGCCCCCTGGGCCTTGAGTTTGGCATCCCTGCCCTACACCATTTCAGGCAAATGGCTGTCCAATGTCTTCTTAAAAGCTTCCAGCGATGCAACACCTGTAACTTCTAGAGGCAAGCCGTCCCACTGTTTAAGATCTTCCTTATTTTTGTGCATCACATTCCACATGCATAACGTACAGCCTTCAATTCAGAACAATCTTGTTCAAAAAAAAAACCCATTTCTAGTAGCCAGACTGGTCCCAGAGAACAAAATGCATAAACAGTGATCTTGGAACTTTAAGAAGATCACAGCAATTACTATTATAGGCAGCTGTCCCTTATCATATCCACCGTCCCATAATATAAGGCTTGTTAACATCATCGTTATTCAATCCATGTTCTGCCTTCATTTTATTACACATTTCTCTGAGTTGGGGTCAGCTAATAAAACTGAGCAGGGAAAATGTTGAACAGCATGATGGCATGTCCTTAGGTATTACAGAAAGCTAGTGATGCCTTTAACTCAGGGGTAAAATGCTCCTGGTTTGGACCGGATCAGGCGATCCGGTAGCGATGGGGGCGGATAGTTCGGAGATCCGGTAGCAAAAATCCCTGCCACCCACCCCCTGCCCATGCCCACCCAATCGCCCAGTCCCCACTTGCCTACCTGGCAGCTTGCTGCTTCTTTCGGGCTCGCTCGCTTTTCCTGCCTTGCTTTGGCTGCTGCAATCAATTACATCAGCTAGCAACTCAATCTGCCTGCCTGCAATCCATCTCATTGGTGAGCAACTCAATCTGCCTGCCTTGTCCCTTCAATTGGGTAAGTAGCTGGAGGGGGAGCTTTAAAAAAATAGTTAATTGCGGTTTTTTTAGGAGGTTTTTTTTTTAGACATAGCAATTTAAAGTTAAGCAAGTTTTAAATTTAGCTGCTTTTATCTAAAAATATAAATAAAATAAAATAATAAAATAAAATATTTGTGCAGCTTTCTGAGATTTGGTGTGTTTCTGTAATGTTTCACTCTAACTACACAAACACACAAAATCTCACAAAGCTATATGTGGCATTTTGTGTGTGTGGGTGAGCCAGTTGTGTTGTGTTGTGTTGTGTGTGTGTAAAATGTGAAAGTAGGTTTTTGGTACCTCTTATTGTTTTGTGTACTTTGTTTATTATTTTTATTATTTATTGTTATTGGCCATGCCCACCCGGTCACCTGACCACCAAGCCACACCCACCAATTAAGCCACATCCACAGAACCGGTAGGGAAAATTTTTAGATTTCACCCCTGCTTTAGCTAAACATGCTTAAACCTCTAATTGTCTACTAGCATGATGTCTTTACTAATAATCAACTTTCTGAGAAGAAAGCCTGAATCATCAGAACGTTGAAGAAAAGACGAAGACTGGATGTTGCACATTTGAAGGACAAAAATTCAAAGATAAGTGACAGATGTATTAATATTGACTGGCTACTGAAATGTTTCTTCCCATATTGTAAAGCAAAATGAGGTCACAGGAATGAAAGAAACGAAACACGAAGCAAAAGAGATGCTCCTTTTCTTTTGTGCTGTCTAATGTTTCAAGTGCAGAGAGCTGCTGAGTGCCTTTACTTGTTCTTCATTGTGTTTCTTTGTTTTTGAAATACGATCTACCAATTTTGTCTTCTCCTGCTGGGAGACCAGCATGAAACCCATTAACTCATACAGCCATTGGGGCAACAAGGTGAGTTTTTCTTCAACAGTTTGATCTCCAAGCCCCAACTTGCCTTCAAAAGCAAGAAGTTACTCTGTGTTGACAGTACATGGCAGGAAGACCACAATATGTGACTGTAAAATGTTAGCATGAATAGTCCTTTCGCTTATTCAGCTTTATGGCAGGGGATCCTCTTCTGAACAATTTAATAAGCACATACTTCTGAGGGTACGGCAGAAATTCATCTTTAAGCTAAAGAAAATTGAAGCACCCTTACTGCTTCTTTGCTGATTATAATTGGGGCTATCTGGTCATACGAAGTTGGGAGGGTTTTAGAGAAGAGAAAATCACCAATGAGCCAGGGCTCATTTAGAGAAAATTACATGCTTGTGGATTTTTACCGAAATTACTTTTCCCTCTTGGTGATCAGAATCCATTTCTGGCCTTTCTGTTCATCCGAAAATCCACTTAGTGACTTCAGAAAAGAACAGGCGCCTGAACAGACCTTCAGGGTTTCGGAGATTTTCTTCCATAGTATAGAAATTTTTGGGAGACGACTATATATTTGTGAGCCTGTATTTTAGAACCCTGTATCTCCAGCGGGCCAATTCTAGGAATTTGAAAATTTTGAAAAGGAATTTGAATTTAAATTTGGGAAAGTTATCAATAGTACAGAGACTCAGACAAACACAGGATGCATATAGCTTTAATTGGAACGGCTGAGTAGAAATCTATGTCCAGAATTAGATTGGTGAGAAAGCCACAATTCAAAACTCAGTTTTGTTTATGTCTAAGTGTCCAAGGAAAGAAAGGGACAGACCAATATCTGGTTGATCAATATATATATCTAAACAGTTTTGCTGTAATACTGCAGGTTATATGAACAAAATGCAATTTCATCCTGAAGATCACCACCTCATTTCTGTGACTTAATTTGGATAGAGGGAAAAAAACGGAAGGGAGGGAGGGAGGGAGGGAAGAGAAGAGGTCAGTAAAAACTTCTACACCCCTCCCCCCAAAAAAACTTGCCTACTAGGAATCTTATACCCTACAATTCCACAAAGATGGGGTGTGAAGCTTGTGGTGCATCCTGGATAGTGCGACAAAGTGAACTAAACAAATTAGCGACTAGTCCAGGGGTCTGCAACCTTAAATACTCAAAGAGCCATTTGGACCCATTTCCCACAGAGAAGAAAACACCGGGAGCCACAAAACCTGGGTGGGCGTGGCCAGCTCAGTGTCACTCACTTCTATCAGTCACATGACCCCCTAGCCATGCTTACCCAGCTGGTCATTAGGGCAGAGAACCAGTTGTTAAAAGACACCAGGAACCACAAAACCCTTTTAACATATCTCTGTCTCCCCTCCTTCCTTCCCTCCCCACTCTCTCTCCCTCTGTTTCCTCCCCCTCTCTCTGTATCTCCCTCTATGTCTCCCTCTCTCTCCCCCACTCTCTATCTGTATCTCTCTGTCTCTGCCCTGGCGCTTCTCCATCCCTCGCCATCGCCCTTACCTTCTCAGGCCAGGCAAGGAGTGACTGGGAGGGGAGGGTGAGGGCGGGGCCAGCCAGTGGTGGGATCACCCGACAGGGAGCCACAGCAGAGGGCCCAAAGAGCTGCATGCGGCTCCGGAGCCGCAGGTTGCTGACCCCTGGAGTAGTCTGTCAGACAGACTATTCTGTAGACTTTCCTGGCTTTCAAAATACATGGCAACGAAAACAAAAACCAAAACCAGACATTTTCAGGCCCAAATGACCAAAGAGATTGGGAATATTATTTGAATTTGCCAAATCAATGTCAAAGGGAAAGACAAATGGCTCCCTGAACCCCCCAGTCACAGGAAGACATATATATGATCCCACAAAAATCACAGGCTTTGAACTACCCCCTCAGCAATGGATAATCCTGAATCGGATTTGTACCTCACATGGCGTCTGCCGGGACATGCTGTATAAATGGGGCATAGCAGTCTCCCTTCACTGTGATTGCGGGGTCCCATGTCAAATGGTGGATCACATCATGACTGGCTATAAGCTGAAGGCATATATGGGTTCAGTGTCTGATTTTTTAAAAAAATATAAGTGATGTTGTGCTTCAATGGTTAGATGGCCTAGGCCAGGGGTCTGCAAACTTGGTTCTTTTAAGACTTGTGGAATTCCTCAACCAGCTGGGAGTTGAAGTCCACAAGTCTTAAAAGAGCCAAGTTTGCAGACCCCTGGCCTATGTGTTTGAACATAGATCTTGTTAACATTTATATTTTATTGGGTTGTAGTAATCTAGATGAAATGTTAATATATATTGCTAGTTCGTCTATGATATGTCATAAGCTAAATCATATATGTCATAAGCTAAATCGGCCATTTAGTAATAGTTTATTTTAATCTCTTTTAATTGTATATACTCTGTATTTTATTTCGGCTGTACACCACCCTGAGTCCTTCGAGAGAAGGGCGGTATAAAAATTTAATAAAATAAAATAAATAAAATCAATCAATCAATCAATCAATCCATAATGATGAAAAAAGAAAAGAATCCCCTGCCACCAGAGGCAATATGAAAATGTAGGCTAGTAACATCTTAGAAACGTAATATTACTTTTTAGGGATGATCTGTAACTTTGGTGGGATGATTTCTTAAAGAGGAAGCCCAGGATCTTAAATCCGACAAAAGCAGTCACAGAAGTCTTAATGTTTTACACTTTTTTTAGGAATGTACACTATACCACAATGGGTCTAGCTTAAAACAAAACAAAACCCTTCAATAAAACAGATAAGATGATGAATAATGCAGTTGACAATGGGGGACTAAGGGGAACTGCCAGAGTAAAGCAACTTATGTAAGTGGCAGAAAGAAGCAAATAATAAGAATGATGATGCTAGAGGGTTCAGAGGGAAGAATATATATTAAAAAAAAATTAAATTTAGATTAGAATAAATAAAAATAAAATAAATAAAGAAAACAAAAACAATCAAAAAGCAGATTAGATGGACCAATGGAGTTTTTGTGTGTGTCAGTTTTTTACGTTCCTATGGCTGCAAGGGTAGAGCTAAGTTCCATACAGCACATTTTTAATGTAAGGTATGGAAACAGTCTTTCATATCCTTCATTCCTAACTCCCTGGTTCATTACAGCCAGCCTGCCCACCCACTGCATGGGAAATCTCTCCTATTCTTCACTTAGATGATGTTCTCAGTGGGGGGAAAATCCATTTATTATTTTATAGGGGAAGGAAGGGTGGAGTATCACCCCCCCCTTTCCCACTTTCAGACATACTGCATTGTGGGGGCCAAAGAATGGATGATCTTGGCCTCTATTCATTAAAAAAAATGTTCTCTAAAACCTCTTGCATCAAAACAAAACGAAACTACCCCGCCGTCAAATAAAAGTTGATGAGTTTGGGAAAAGCAGTTGACCTGCTGAACTTAGCCAACCACACCCAAGGAGCTCTTAACGGTTCTCATCTCGCCATGTTATTTTTTTCCTTGATTCAGTAGAAAACAGACGTTGTCCAATCCTTTTATACCGGCCAAAAATAGCAAGGGGAATTAGGGGTATCAGATCTCGACTGCAAACATCTGGAAGGCTACTACATGAACTCACTAGATCGGTTTTTCCTCAACCTTGTCTGGACTTTTAACTCCCAGAATTCCTGAGCTATCATGGCTGACTGTGGAATTCTGGGAGTTGATAGAACTCCGCCGCCTCCGACAGGACCTGTGTTTAACTCATAGAATCATCTATTGCAATGTCCTTCCTGTTGAAGACTACTTCAGCTTCAATCACAACAATACAAGAGCAAACAATAGATTTAAACTTAATATTAACCGCTCCAATCTTGATTGCAGAAAATATGACTTCAGTAACAGAGTTGTTAATGCTTGGAATACACTACCTGACTCTGTGGTCTCTTCTCAAAGTCCCCAAAGCTTTAACTAAAAACTGTCTACTATTGACCTCACCCCATTCCTAAGAGGTCTATAAGGGGCGTGCATAAGAGCACAAACGTGCCTACCGTTCCTGTCCTACTGTTTCCTTTCATTATATACAATTTATATAGTTATTACATGCTTATACTCATATATATACTTATATGTTGTATAGATACTTCATGCTTATGCTTATGTATGCTGTTATGACAAATAAATAAATAAATAAATAAATAAATAAATAAATAAATAAAAAAAAAATAAAATAAAATATCCAGAGATATCAACTCCCAGTTTCCAAGATTGAGAAACATCTGAAAGAGATACAGAAAATGTTCGTTTTGCTACCATCTTACAATCTACCATGTTTTCCAAAGCACCCGAAGGCCAGAAAAGGAATAATGGGTGGAAACTGATCCAGGACAGATTCACCCTGGAAATAAGGAGGAATTTTCTGACAGTGAGAGCAATCAACCCATGGAACAGAAGTTGCCTTCCGAAGTTGTGGGAGCTCCATCACTGGAAGCTTGCAAGAAGAGACTGGACTGCCATCTGTCAGAAATGGCGTAGGGTCTTCTGCTTGGGCAGGGGGGTTGGCCTAGATGACCTACAAGGTCCCTTCCAACTCTGTTAATCTGTTAATATCTGTTAGTATCTAGTGGTTATGTGAATTACTGCCAACCAGGTCCAACAACTCTAGAAGTGCAGGTAGTCCTTGTTTAACAGCCTTGTTTAGTGACCTTTTAGGATGGTGATGAAACTTTATGATCAGTTCTCATATTCGCGCTTTCACTGACTTGTGATGCAAATGAAACCTAATGTTCATGAGCAGAGTCTCACAGGTTCATGTAGTGACTGCTTCATTTACTTAGCAAGTTGTCAGCCCCAAGCATGGTCTTTGAACAAGGACCACCTCTAATACAAAAGATAAGCAATGGACAAGAAGTTTGTGAAACATTCAGTAGGAGTAAGCCTAGAGTAAACACATCCAGGGCACATTTGCACCTCCTTGAGATGACCACAGCTGGAATGTAGTCCTCTTTCCAATTCAGCACAGTACATAACTGAGCAATGAATCTTGACTTGGAAAGACCTGGTTTAAAGTATCCTAGACTGTAAAAACGTTAACTTTATAGCAGTCAGGGCTATAAGGGCTGTGATGGCAAACCTATGACATGCGTGTCACAGGTGGCACACGTAGCCATATCAGTCTCTGGAGGCTGGGGACAGCAAAAAAATCACTTCCTGTCCAACAGGAAGTTGGTAAATGGGCTGTTTCTAGCCTCCGGAGGGCCTCCAGGGGAATGGGGAAGGCTGTTTTCACCCTCCCCAGACTCACAGAGAGGCTCTGGAGCCAAGTGAGAGAAAAACGGGTCTACTGGGCCATTGCGTGACCGGGGGGGGTGATGTGTGTCGTGCGCACATGCGCAGGGGCGGAGTGCATAGAATTATGGGTGTGGGCACGCACATGCGTGACCACCACCCCGCTCCCCTCCTGGCACACAATGGCAAAAAGGTTAGCCATCACTGCTCTAGGGATACCTTGGGTTGCAATTTCTTAGAATAACTTTTAACATTTAAGTGCAAGTATATCTAAGTGTATATCTCACTACAGATAGTCATCGAGTTATGACCACAATTGAGTCCAGCATTTACGGTATGTATCTAAATATTCGTTAAGTGGATTTTGTCCCACTTTATGACCTTTCTTGCAACGGTTGTTAAGCGAATCACAGCAGTTGTTAACTTAGTAACACAGTTATTAAGTGAATCTGGCTTCCCCTTCTGACTTTGCTTGTCAGAAGGTCGCAAAAGCTGATCACATGACCCCAGGACACTGCAACCGTCATAACTGTGAACCAATGGCTAAAGCGTCTGAATTTTGATCACATGACTACGGGGGGATACTGCAGTGGTTGAAAGTGTGGAAAATGGTCATGAGTCACTTTTTTCAGCGCCGTTGTAACTTTGAATGGTCACTGAACGAACTGTTGTAAGTCGAGGACTACCTGTAATAAGCATTTATCGGTTTGATGAGAGAAACACAAGAGATACTTCATTTCAACCCTGAGCTACAAATATTCTCCTTTACTGATCAACACAGAGATATCCACAGAAATTTTGTGTCATTCACGTACAGACAGATTCTACTTATTTTTATTTATTTATTTATTTATTTATTTATTTATTTATTTATTTATTTAGTCACAACAATATATGTAGGTATCATACAAAAAGATTATATAGTATATAAACACTTAAATATAAGGAGGTATAAGCATACATATATATAGGAAGAAGAAAAGAAAAACAATAGGACAGGAACGGTAGGCACGTTTGTGCGCTTATGCACGCCCCTTATGGTCCCCTTAGGAATGGGGTGAGGTCAATAGTAGAAAGTTTTTGGTTAAAGCTTTTAGGATTATGGGAAGAGACCACAGAGTCAGGTAAAGTATTCCAAGCACTGATGATTCTGTTACAGAAGTCATATTTTCTGCAATCTAGATTAAAGCGGTTGACATTAAGTTTAAATCTATTGGTTGCTCTAGTATTATTGCAATTAAAGCTGAAGTAGTCTTTGACAGGAAGGACATTACAATAGATGATTCTGTGAGTTAAACTTAGGTCTTGTCGAAGGCGACGGAGTTCCAAGTTTTCTAAGCCTAGGATTTCAAGTCTGGTGGGATAAGGTATTTTATTGTTTTCAGAGGAATGGAGAACTCTTCTTGTAAAATATTTCTGGACACGTTCAATTGTATTGATCTCAGAGATGTGGTGAGGGTTCCAATCAGGCGAGCTGTATTCTAGAATTGGTCTAGCAAATGTTTTATATGCTCTGGTTAGTAGTGTGGTGTTTTTCGAAAAGAAGCTACGCAAGATTAGGTTTACAACTCTTAGAGCTTTTTTTGCTATGTAGTTGCAGTGGGCTTTGGCACTTAGATCATACTTGATTTGGTTCCATGCCAAACTCAGGATCATGAACTAAACAAATAAATAAACAAGATTCTGATGGACAGGTGAGCTGAACACATTATTTCCACTGCACAAACCCTAAAACTATTTGAGGTGACAAACAGTTCCATATTTTTGACTGCAGAAACAAGGGTCTGTCTGCTTACTCACAGCATTTCTCATCTCCATCTGAAGCAATGGTCATAATATACTTGGATTTCAATCAGATAAACAGAAAAAATAATATATGCCTTGTCTCTGAAGATTAGTTTAAAAGTCTTGGAGCCGAGTTCCACTCACTCAACTTGCTGTCATTTTGGAAACATAAAAAGTGTATCTAATCAGTTAAGAATCACTGAAGGACTTGATAAAGGAAGGGAGAATCTTGCAGAAGGAAAATTTCTGCTTGGCGGCGTCAAGCTACTGCAATTTTAAAAAAAATGATGTCCTTTTAGGACAATATAGGTAGTCCTTGATGTAGGACCCAACTGAGCCCAACATTTCTTTTGCTAAGTGAGACAGTCGTTAAGTGAGTTTACCCCATTTTATGACCTTCCTTGTCACACTTGTTACGTGAATCACTGCAGTTGTTCAGTTAATTAAATAAATCTGGTTTCTCTGTTGACTTTGGTTGTCTAAAGGTCACAAAAGATGATCACATGACTCCAGGAACTGTCATAAATATGAGTCACTTGTGCAGCATCTTAACTTGGATCACACATGACCATGAGGATGCTGCAATGGTCGTAAGTGTGAAGAACAGTCATAAGTCACTCTTCTCCGTGCCGTTGTAACTTTGAGAGGTCACTAAATGCACCGAGTACTTGCATTGCCTAATCTTGACCACTTAAAAGTTCCGTGGTCTTCAACCCTTTGAAATATCCAGCCAGCAAAGCTACTGAGGAATTCTGAGAGTTGAAGTCTACGCACATCTTCAAGTGGCCAAGACTGAGAATACTATTTTAGGACCAGAAAACTGTGAAAACTTATTTCTATCAAAGAAATTTTATCATGGAAAAATAGGCACAAGCAGGTCAATATACATAATTTGTGACCTACTTTGCTATATTCAGCCTATCAGAACAGGATGTTCTGTATGTAGTACAGTTTGGAGTGAAGAAGGTAGGAGATGAGTAGGTGAGGTTCTAAATGCTGAGAAGGGATGCGAGAGAGAAGAAGCAGTGACGAAGCATCGAAGCTGTATGATGCGCAAGCGGACAATATTCTGCTCTCTACCAAATCAGTACACTGCACAAGAGTTTATACTGAAGGGCATTCAGTTATTATTGTACCAAGATCTAACAGTTCCTATATTCAGCTTGAGCGCATGGAACGATGACAGAAATGGAACCATCTTGTCTATGCCTACCAGATCTGAGCTGCAGAAAACTGGATGGCCACTAGCTGGCAGGCAAGAGCAGAGCATGTTGGGGCTTTGCTGCCATCTGATGGTCAAATTGGATTTTTTTGCAAGCCAGTTCCGGCAACCCTAATATGACCCCACATTTTGCAGAGCAATCTTTCTTTTCTTTCTTTTTTTAAATTCATTTTTTTTAAATTTTCATTACACAAATAATGGGAGTCTCTTCCTGCTAACTTTATGTAGAACAGTATGAACATGTCTCACTGAAATCAGATTGCAGAGAAATTTTTCTTATATGCCAATTTTCCCACCAAGTATCGAAGTATAGGGGAAACTCCTCTGTTTTAGCTGCTCAGGATGACTGAAAATGTGTCAGTTCTCATGGTCAGAAAACTATATTTCACAGGGACTTATACCATTGTGTATTGAACAAAACATTTATTGTTCAACGGAGGCTTGGGGATAATACACAAATCATTGACAAAGTGATTTATATATTTAAAGCTTCCAAGGTCTCCTAAGGACTTAGTACCTCTCTTCCTTAAGTTTGCATCAACTAATGTCTCCAAGCCAAATCAGAAAGAACTTTTCTAAGCTTACAGAAGCCTCTGGTATGAAAAGCTGAGCAGCAAGTAGTACATAGTGCGCTGGTGAGTAAAATCCTATTAAACAGTTGTGAAGTAGGAAGGGAAACAAAGTAGGACTAGCAGAGGGGCCAGCAACCTTAAACACAGAGTCATTTGGACCTGTTTCCCATGGAAAAGAAAACACAGGAAGCCACAAAGGTCCTAACCGGAAGCCCCCTCCCCCAATTCAATTCTGGAGCCAACCGGAAGTCCGGTTCTCCCACCATAGAGTCTTCTCCTAGCGTGGCATCCTTTTTCCTATACCTGTCCTAGCCAAAAGCCCTATCAATTGTGGAGCCGACTGGAGCCGCAGCAGAGGGATAAAAGAGCCACATGTGGCTCCAGAGCCGCGGGTTGCTGACTCCTGGTCTAGGAGTTCAAATTTTCACAACTTTCCAATCTTCTAGTGCTCTCCTTGGCTTGCCAGAAATCTCCCAAGCAGCTCCGTAGACAGATTTTGCTATTGCAAAATTTGGAATGGTCTCGTTCAGCTGCTTCTTGCTTAGATTAGCAAAGGGTCAACTGAACCGTCCTCTCTTTCTTCCAATTTCCTCTCCTCTAGATAGGCAACTTTGATTATATCCAGCCTCTTCAGCTCTTTTCAATGCTGCGCGCTGAACGTACTCAAAGGGAACGGCTCATTTTAAAATTATTTAGTCCTTGGCTTAGCCTGCTGTCTGCTGTTATTCTGCAGGATGCATTGGCTGAATTAGAGCTGCTACAAAATAATGCCATGTTCTGAAGTGAGCTGGAGAGCTATAAAAAAAAACATTAAAAGTACTTCATTTGGGGAAAAAGTTGGCTTAAAAAAGCCTCCTATTTCATATTTAGCCCCCAAATAGAATGAATTAGTGTGTGAAGTACTTGTTCTTCTGTTTTACGGCCTGAAATACAGACTTATGACTGAATTCTTGATCATGAAAGTAGGGATGAAATCTACTTACTTTCCCAACTACTTCAGAAGTGCACACGCCATGTGTGTGCACTTTGCTTGCGGGCTTGCATCACATACACGCACGGACCCTCTGCACCTGCACAAACCCTTCTGCGCATGTGCAGAGAATTAAAAACAGATTACTTCCTGGTTAAAACCAGGAAGTAACGACAACTGGGCAGGTGGGCAGAGCCTCGCGCCACCATCGCTACCGGTTCTCCGAACCACCATCCGCCATCGCTACCGAACTGGGAGCATTTCACCCCTGCACGAAAGGCAAGTGAGAGGATCTGAGTTTAGTTTCTCCAGTTCTTGGGATCCTTAGGTTCTAAGACTTAGTTATATTAGTTATAAGAGCTGTGGTGGCGCAGTGGTTAGAGTGCAGTACTGCAGACTACTTCTGCTGATCACTGGCTGCCAGCAGTTTGGCAGATCGAATCTCATCAGGCTCAAGGTTGACTCAGCCTTCCATTCTTCCGAGGTGGATAAAATGAGGACGCAGATTGTTGGGAGCAATAAGCTGTCTCTCTAAACCACTTAGAGAGGGCTGTAAAGCACTGTGAAGTCTAAGTGCTATATGTAGAAGGATAAAAACACCCAAATTATGGGTAGTTAATTTATTGGCCTCTCTGCAAGATGATGGGCATAATGTCACGATCAATTCCTACCCTTCTGAATATAAGATGATTAGGGGACTGGAGGCTAAAACCTATAAAGAACGGTTGCTGGAACTGGGTATGTCTAGTTTAATGAAAAGAAGGACCAGGAGTGACATGATAGCAGCGTTCCAATATCTCAGGGGCTGCCACAAAGAAGAGGGAGTCAAACTATTCTCCAAAGCACCTGAAGGCAGGAGAAGAAGCAATGGGTGGAAACTAATCAAGGAGAGAAGCAACCTAGAACCAAGAAGAAATTTCCTGATAGTGAGAACAATTAATCAGTGGAACAACTTGCCTCCAGAAGTTGTGAATTCTCCAAAACTGGAAGCTTTTAAAAAGAGGTTGGATAACCATTTGTCTGAAGTGGTGTAGGGTTTCCTGCCTAGGAAGGGGGTTGGACTAGAAGACCTCCAAGGTCCCTTCCAACTCTGTTATTCTGTAAATATACTGTTGCTCCTGAATTGATCCACACCCCTTTCTTCTGATCTTCAGATTTGTGTGCCATCCTTCTCCTCCGATACGTGCTTTTGTATTCTTTTGAAGAATTGCACGTTGAAGAAGAAATTGGCTCATGATGTCATAAGACCCCACCCACCCACTCCCGGAAGAAATGTATGTAACTTTTCCTTTATTATCTTTGTGTGTGGTAAAGCATCTGACGCAAGGTTGATTTAGCAGCTGACTCCACAGATCCATCAGACAGATACCGGGCTTTTCCTAATAAGAGAATGAGTCAAGAAGATGTTGGCTAATACAAGCTGGAAGCCAAGGCTAGATCACGAGCTTGAAGAGTCTATAGAATTTTAACAGAAAAGGAAGTGGCATTAGACCCTCTCCTTACTGGACTGGGATTTCCTACTAATCCTGAATGTGAAATACACTCGCTCGGTTTCAGAGCAGCTGTCTGGAAAAAGCCACAGGGGGAAATAAAAGGCCTCTCCTTGTCACAGGGCTGAAATAAGGCGACACCGAGTGCTTCAGTTAATAGCTCTGGAGTTTACAAGAGAAGAAACAGCTCTATTGAGTCAAAAGAAATGGTTGCCTCTTCTTGTCTTCCTTCAAGAGTGGAACAATGACTATCTAACATGACTACAGCTTAATAATGCATGGGAGTTAATAATGCATAACTCGGCAGACACCCTGCGCTCATGCTATTCAGTTCATTTACAGGCGTCACCAGAAACCGAATCTCCCATGTAGTGGCTTATCCCCCCCCCCTCCCCACAACTCCGAGAAGCACTAAAATAATGTAACCTCTATTTGCTTTTGACATGATTTATTTGTAAAGTCTGGCTGGCAGAGGGCGAGATGCTGATGCTAACAACAACGGAGCAGGAATTTATTCTCCCGCTTACTAAACCCGTTCCAACCGCACTCGTATACACATTTACTGCCTCTCGCACAATAGCCGCTGAGTGCAGGGCAACCGATTTGAAAAAAGGTCCTCCGGAGTTGCAACGTTGTGATTGTTTTGCCCTACACCGTGTTTTCGCTTTGACGACACCAGTGGGTCAGGGCCTCTGTCACTCTTTGAATACCCACAAGTCCTATTCAGCAGCCGGGAGACAATCCCCTCGGCAAGGGGTAAAAAACAAGGGAGGGAAAAGAGGAATCTCTTTCAGGATTGAGAAGGGTGGCGAAAGGCAAAGAAAGGAGAACCCAGGTCCCCCGGGAACAGATGAGAAGCTAGAGCCTGAGAAAAAACGGAAATAACTCAATACACGATACACGTCAATAGACAGAGCTCGGAGCTTTCTGCTACATTGGGCAATTTAAGCGGCTCTCTTTGTGATGACAAAAGACCTCTGTCCACAAGCAACATCTTGCCTGACCAACTTGTTCCATGGGCTGTGATTTATACACAGGGTACACACACAGCCAATGTGAAGGTACAAACCTGTTTCTCTTGCCTCTCTCCAGCCATTGCCCACCCCAGGGTTTTCCTCCTTCTGTTTTTCAGCTACTTTCAGCCTGAGGTTAAAGAGAACTAAGAATGCTGATGTCAACATGATTAGAACTGCAAGGCCATCCTAGGCCAGGATGAAGAAACACAAAACTTCAAGGCAAGAACCTCTTGCAGTGAAAAGCCAATAGAAACTGTAATGGAGCAAGAAGGGCTTGGGAAATGATTCAGTCGCCAGCTTTCCTGGAGTCAATGACTTAAGTTAGCCTTTGTGAAAGGGAAAAAAAAATAATTGTCCAGGCTCAATGACAACAATGCTGGCTAGACATACACAAGACTAACATATTTCTGTTCTACAATACAGAGACACACCATCTGCATATTATGCAAACCATTTCACAAGCTGGATACGTTCTTGGCTAACACTCTACCAGTTGGTTATGTGTTGGTTTGATTTCTGATTGATGCATATATTGTGTGTGTGTGTGTGTGTGTGTGTGTGTGTGTGTGTGTGTGAGAGAGAGAGAGAGAGAGAGAGAGAGAGAGAGAGAGAGAGAGAGAGATTGAGTGTATTTGATTACATTTTCTTAAATAAACATTTTAAAACGTATTTTCTCACCATGTATACATTTTTTTAACAATAAGTACCAGAATAATCTTCTGAAAAACCCAAATTGTGAAAAAGAGAGATGGAAGGATAAGGATGTTTTTTGGACCAAAACAAACAAAGCAACAAACAAAAAACTCCAAATTAAAGCCATGACTTTAGAATAGAATAGAATTTTATTGGCCAAGTGTGATTGGACACACAAGGAATTTGTCTTGGTGCATATGCTCTCAGTGTACATAAAAGAAAAGATACGTTCATCAAGGTACAACATTTACAACACAATTGATGATCAATATATCAATATAAATCATAAGGATTGCCAGCAACAAGTTATAGTCATACAGTCATAAGTGGAAAGAGATTGGTGATGGGAACTATGAAACGATTAATAGTAGTGCAGATTCAGTAAATAGTCTGACAGTGTTGAGGGAATTATTTGTTTAGCAGAGTGATGGCCTTCGGGAAAAAACTGTTTTTGTGTCTAGTTGTTCTGGTGTGCAGTGCTCTATAGCGTCGTTTTGAGGGTAGGAGTTGAAACAGTTTATGTCCAGGATGCGAGGGATCTGCAAATATTTTCACGGCTCTCTTCTTGATTCGTGCAGTATACAGGTCCTCAATGGAAGGCAAGTTGGTAGCAATTATTTTTTCTGCAGTTCTAATTATCCCCTGAAGTCTGTGTTTTTCTTGTTGGGTTGCAGAACCGAACCAGACAGTTATAGAGGTGCAAATGACAGACTCAATAATTCCTCTGTAGAACTGGATCAGCAGCTCCTTGGGCAGTTTGAGCTTACTGAGTTGGCGCAGAAGGAACATTCTTTGTTGTCCTTTTTAATGATGTTTTGATGTTAGCTGTCCATTTTAGATCTTGCGATATGATAGAACCCAGAAATTTGAAGGTTTCTACTGTTGATACTGTGTTGTCAAGTATTGTGAGAGGTGGAAGTATGGAAGGGTTTTTCCTAAAGTCTACCACCATTTCTACGGTTTTGAGTGTGTTCAGTTCCAGATTGTTTTGGTTGCACCACAAGGCTAGTCGCTCGACCTCTCGCCTATATGCGGATTCGTCATTGTCTCGAATGAGACCAATCACTGTTGTGTCATCTGCGAACTTCAGTAGCTTAACAAATGGATCATTGGAGATGCAGTCATTGGTATACAGAGAGAAGAGAAGTGGGAGAGCACACAGCCTTGGGGGCCCCTGTGCTAATTGTACAGGTATTTGATGTGATCTTGCTTAGCTTCACCTGCTGCTTCCTGTTTGTTAGGAAGCTTGTGATCCACTTACAAGTCTGTTCCGGTACCTGTAGCTGGTTTAGCTTAGTTAGAAGAATGTCTGGAATGATGGTATTGAATGCTGAACTAAAGTCTACAAAAGGACCCTTGCATAGGTCTTTGGAGACTCAAGATGTTGTAGGATGTAGTGCAGAGCCATATTAACAGCATCATCTGTTGATCTATTTGCTCGGTATGCAAATTGCAAGGGGTCTAAAAGCGGATTCGTGATGGTTTTCAGGTAGGAAAGCACTAGCCTTTCAAAGGTTTTCATGACTACAGATGTTAGAGCAACTGGTCTGTAGTCATTCAGTTCCTTGATGGTGGGCTTCTTCGGCACTGGGATGATGGTAGAGCGTTTGAAGCAAGAAGGAACATAGCACATCTCTAGTGATTTATTGAAAATATGGGTGAAGATGGGGGCCAATTGGTCAGCACAGACTTTTAAGCAAGAAGGAGTTATCTTGTCTGGGCCTGGAGCTTTTCCTGGCTTTTGTCTGTGAAATAGGTCCTGCACTTCCTTTTCTGTGATCACTAGGGGTTGTGAACCCAATGAAATGGGGTCAGTTGTAGGAGGCTTGGCTGTTGTTGTGTCTGAGATGGGGGTTGTGGAGATAGGTGGCTGTAGTTTCCTTTCAAACCTGCAGTAAAACTCATTCAGGTCATCTGCCAGTTGTTGATTACCTTCAGCCTGGGAAGGAGGTTTGCCATAGCCGGTGATATTTTTAAGAGTTTTCCACATGTTTGCTGGTTCATTTGCTGAAAACTGATTCTTTAGCTTTTCAGAGTAGCTTCTTTTGCTGCTCTTATCTCCCTTGTTAGTGCATTTCTGGCCTGATTGTACAGCATTTTATCACCTTTTCTGTAGGCTTCCTCTTTGGAATGTCGAGCTGCTTAAGTTGAGGTGTAAACCAAGGTTTGTTATTACTGTGTATTCGCAAGTTCCTTGTAGGTACACATAGGTCTTCACAGAAGCTGACATATGATGTTACAGTATCTGTGAGTTCATCCAGGTCTGCAGAGGTATCTTTAAAAATATTCCAATCAGTGCAGTCAAAACATGCCTGTAGCTTTAATTCTGATTCCTCCGTCCAGGTTTTCACTGATTTAATTATTGGTTTTATGGCTTTAAGTCTTTGCCTGTAAGCAGGTACAAGGTGAATCATGCAATGATCAGAGTGTCCTACAGCTGCACGTGGTAAAGACCGATAGGCATCTTTTAGTGTTGTGTAGCAGTGGTCTAGAGTATTCTTGCCTCTGGTGGGACAATTGACATGCTGAAAGTATTTTGGTAGTTCTTTCCTTAAGTTTGCCTTGTTTAGATCTCCCAAAACAATGGCCAGTGAATCAGGGTGTTTGGCTTCAGCCTCCATGATTTGGTCAGCTAGAGTTCGTTAATATATGGCTGCAAAAAGTCTAAGAGATAAAAGTTTGTCTACCAGTTATGGAGACGGAGATGGTTACTAAGAATCTTACAAACCAGTGTTCTTCAAACTTGGCAACTTTAAGATGTGTGGAGTTCAGCCCTCACCCCAGTCAATGTATTTTGAAAACCACTGGTATAGAGTATAAAGAAGAACCAGTCAATTTATTCTGAACCAAAAAAGATGGGTTAATTCACTTAAGTAAACAGAAACGGACATACTTTGCATATATCATACAAGAAGCTAAAAATACTTGAAGAAAAAGGGGAAAAAAGGATCAAATGGATGGGCAGCAATGGTGGTATTCAGTCGGTTCAGACCGGTTCGGGCGAACCGGTAGTAGCAACCTGCAGGTGGCACCCATCAGCCCCGGCGTCTTGCCATCTTATTTAGCCACATTTTCTAAGCGGTGTGCACGCATTCAAAGCACATGCATGGGAGGCTGTGTGTATGCACGGAGGATGCCCGCTCACATTTTCGGTGCACGGCAAACCAGTGGTAAAGTTATGTGAAACCCATCTCTGTTTGGGCAGGACCAATGATCTTGCATCCATGTCATTGGAAGTACTATCACTTTTTTTTAAAAAAAAATCAAAAGCATTTATCCATGCAATCATCAGGAATCAGTCTTGAGTTAGGGCAGCCAATTCATCGTATCTTGTGGTACTCTCTTGTAGTTGAGAACTCCATTACAAAATTCAAAACCATACAAAATCTGAAGGATAGCTATGTTCTGACTAGCATATTAATCTGCGAGATATGGTTGGGGCTGGAGAACAAAACCCCCACGTACCCCAGAGCCAACTCTTGATCACCATTAATCAGTTGGCCAAAAACAACATTATATTTATCCAGAATGGCTCAGCAGTTAAAGACACTAAGCTTGTCAGCTGGAAAGCTGACAGCCTGGGTACAAGACCCGAGCGCCGTGAGACGGGATGAGCTCCCATTACTTGCCCCAGCTCCTGCCCACCTACCAGCTTGAAAACATGCAAATGTGAGTAGATAAATAAGTAGCAGTTCGGTGAGAAAGTAATAACATTCCATGCCCCTCGGCATATACTCATGCTGGCCACACGACCATGGAAGTGTCTTTGGATTGGTCCCTTCAGCTAAGACATGAAGATGAACACTACCCACTGGAGTTGGACGTGACTGGACAGGGGAAATCTTTACCTTTACTTTTACATAAGATTTTTGACTGTAAAGGTACACTTGAAATAAGAACATATTTCATAATGAAGGAGGGGGAACATTCTATCTTCCTTTCTGACAAAGAATTCTTTACAGAACGAACCTTTTATAGGCTGAATTAAAACAGAATTAAATCAAGGTAGACAAAAGTCGTTCTTCTTCCTCAATACTCTCTTCCTCAGACCTGAAGTAGTCCACATGGTTTATTTGATGGCTTACATATGAATTATTTTAATCTGCTGTTTTTGATCCAGATTATGCACAACATCTGTTTCTCCTTGACTTATTTGCAGAGATCTGCAGCTGGCTCTTTTGACTCGCAAAAAAAAAAGAAAAAAAGAAAAAGAAAGAATTGGAGATACTGCTACAAACTGTTACAGCAGGGTAGGGTGGAATTAACCGAGAGAGATACACACACAAATACACACACACACAGTTTAAAAATAAAGATGCCAGTATAATCCTTGGCAAAGAGATATAGCATTCCTTCTCACCCAAATCCTCTTTGTCAATGTTTCTATATTTTATAGCAACCGTTCTCTAGCCCACAGCCCAAAAATCTGAGCATTGGAATGGCCTTTTCCAGCAATGTTATCATTCAGAATAAAAATGAGTTTCTGTAAGTTTTAATAACCAAAAGGCCTTTGTACCATGGACTGCTTTCTTCATATTGTTTTCTTCTCACCAATTCGACCTGCAAGTTCAGAGATCACTGCCTAATAACTAAAGGCAGACCAGAATTTCATATTACAAAAAACAAAACAAAAACAAAAAAAACAGGCTGACATTTTTCATTTCACATTTCCCCTTTTTCTCCCATGCTATCTCATTCAACCAGTTTCATGTCCAAAGAATATTAGAGTATTTATTTGTTTGCTTGAACAATTTGCCTCCAGAAGAGAAGTTCCAACACTGGAAGTTTTTAAGAAGAGATTGGACAACCATTTGTTTGAAGTGGTGTAGGGTTTCCTGCCTGAGCAGGGGGTTGGTCTAGAAGACCTCCAAGGTCCCGTCCAACTCTGTTATTCTATTCTATTCTATTCTATTCTATTCTATTCTATTCTATTCTATCAGTAGCATGGAAAAAATGTCTTTTAGGGGAGGGAATACTTTCTATTTTGGGGTAGACCTATGGGGTTTGTTATTGGGCTTAATGTATTGTTTGTTCTACTCTAATATTTCCTCCATAGCTTAAGCCCACAAACATCACAGCCCAAGTTCACTACATGTATAACTGTGTAGGAAGATATATATCTATGTCCCCCACTGCCTTAGAAATTATTCATATATGACAAGGAAGCGGGAAAAAGAGAAATAAGCTGAGTTGGATCTGCTTACTTCCCGTTTCCAAAATAACGTTTAAAATGGAACGTGTGGATCTTCCTTGAAGAAAGACTTACACATTTCCATAGACTGGAGTTGTGGATTTTACCTCTTAACATGTCAAGGCCAGAAAAGAAAGACACACATTCCAAATGGATGTCAAGAACTTGGAAATGACCAAATGTTAAGTACTTTAGAGCTGCCCAGGATGATTATTATGGTTGGTTGCATAGTCAGCCAAATGTTTAGACTGGAATTGGCATTTTATCCACCTACTGAGTCCTTCCGAAGAACAAGGGATAGGCAGATAGCAATAGCAATAGCCGTTAAACTTATATACCACTTTACAGTGCTTTACAGCCCTCTCTAAGCAATTTTATAGAGTCAGCATGTTGCCCCCAACAATCTGGGTCCTCATTTTACCCACTTCTGAAGGATGGAAGGCTGAGTCAACCTTGAGCCTGGTGAGATTCGAACTGCCAAATTGCAGGCAGACGGCAGTCATCAGAAGTAGCCTGTAGTACTGCACCCTAACCACAGCGCCACCACAATAACAATGTTGTTATTTCATGATGTTAAAGGTATTGTTGCAGACTGATGATGATGATGATAATTCCAATGGAATATGGTGCAAAATACAAAGCACTTATTATTCCCCAAATCTACTATTTCACTAATCCACCAATCACAGTTTTAGGTGCAGAAGTAAGGTAAATGTATGCCTGAATGTGTTATGTTGATATCATTACCATTGCTGCAGGCTAACTCTGCCCACAGCCTAGAGTTCGATCCTGTTGGAGTTCAAGCCTTGACTCAGCCTTCCATCTTTCCGGGCCCAGTAAAATGAGGACCCAGATTGATGGAGGCAACATGCTGACTCTGTAAACTGTTTTAGAGAGGGCTGTAAAGCACTGTGGAGTGGTAGGTAAGCCTAGGAGGTGCTATTGCTATCATCATCATCTAAAATTTTCAAAAACATCTCAAACCATTTTACAAAAGTTAAAATGTACCGTATAACAACAATTTTAAACAAAATAAACACAGCAAACAAAGAGGGGAGAAAGAAAACTTAAGAGTCGCTGTCAGGCCTGGAAGCCATCTTTTGCATTGGACCTTCAGGCCTGCCACATTTACTGCTGTGGGAAACTGGGAGGGAGGATCGTATGGAGCAAAGGTGATAAGTAGTCATAATAACATTCTTTTCTCAGAGAGTCAAGGATATCTTGCCCTGCACCTGAAGGGGTGTGGCTGGGAGGCATCTCCAGTTGGGATGGTGCTTGGATTGGACCATGTGATGGACATGTGCTTGCTGGGGCAGGGACTTGGATTTTCTTTTGGGTGGGAAAAACCTGGAAGCTTTCAGATTCGGGTTTTCCCAGATGTGCCAATATGACATCTCTAATAAAACGGAACTTTGAGGAACTTCAAGCCTCAGAGTCTTTTTTCATTGGGGGGTGTTACTTGGAACCGTGACAGCCGTTTGTTCAACAGCCCTTCAGAGAAAGCCATGATGAAGAGACAGGTCTTCAACAGGTGCCTAAATGATATAGTAATAGGCTTCACACACACACTTTAAGACCATGAGCACTCCACGCTGCAGGTGTCGTAACAAAGAAAGCCTACTCTGGAGCGAATTGCAGGTTCACACTTTGTGGTCCTTAGACACAAGGCAAGCATCTCTCCTATAATCTCAGTGACTGATTAGGTCTGCAACGGGGAAGGCAAAATTACAATTTTGAAATGTAGAACATCTACTTCGGCTTCTCCCAGAAACATTTGACCAATTGGCTGGCTGATAGATCTGTGCTAACAAGTTGGTGTCAACACTCAAATAGCAATTAGCATTTAGACTTATATACCACTTCACAGTGCCTTACAGCCCTCTCTAAGCGGTTTACAGCATATTGCCCCCAACAATCTGGGTCCTCATTTTATTGACCTTGGAAGGAAGGAAAGGCTAAATCAACCTTGAGCACGGTGAGATTTGAACTGACAAATTGCAGGCAGTCAGCAGAAGTAGCTTACAGTACTGCATTCTAACCACTGTGCCACCATGGCTCAAATGATCACATGGATGGTTTTTCTTAATGATGAACCTAGCCTTTCAAATCTTACAATGGGCACTCATTGCCACTATAAATAAGTCTATACCTTGCTGTTGGTCATCCTCTTTTTCTTGTCCCTTCCACCTTGCCTTTTTCAGAGAGGTAGATATTTTGCAATATCTGTCCAAGTTGGATAACTTGAATTTGGTCATTTGTGTCTTGAGTGAGAACTCTGGGTTGATTTGTTTAAAGATCTACTTGTTTGTTTTCTTAACTATCCACCGTATTCTCCAAATCAAAGTTGGATACAGATACAGATTAAAAGAGTTGGAAGGGACCTTGTAGGTCATCTAGTCCAACCCCCGCCCAGCAGACCCCACACCATTTTTGAGAATAGCAGTCCAGTCTCTTCTTGAAAGCTTCCAGTGATGAAGCTCCCACAACTTCTGAAGGCAACTTCTGTTCCATTGTTGTTTGCTTTCATTGTCAGAAAATTTATCCTTATTTCTAGGTTGAATCTCTCCTTATTTCAGTTTCCATCCATTATTCCTTGTCTGGCCTTCAGGTTCTTTGGAAAATAGCTTGACACCCCCCCACTCTCTGTGGCAGCCCTTCAAATATTGGAACAAATACTGGAACAAAGTTCAAAAGTTCCTTCTAATCTGCTTCTTAATAGACCAACTTTACTTTTTTTTTAATTTGCATTTATATCCCACCCTTCTCCGAAGACTGAGGGCGGCTTACACTATGTCAAGCAATAGTCTTCATCCATTTGTATATTATATACAAAGTCAACTTATTGCCCCCAACAATCTGGGTCCTCATTTTACCTACCTTATAAAGGATGGAAGGCTGAGTCAACCTTGGGCCTGGTGGGGCTTGAACCTGCAGTAAATGCAAGTAGCTGCTGTTAATAACAGACTGTCTTACCAGTCTGAGCCACAGAGGCCCTTCTGTACTCTACTCTACTCTACTTCTGTAGAGTATCACACAGAATACCATGGCTTGCACGATTCCGATCTTTGTAGATACATACCTTTAGTCCTAGTTATAAAAACAAAATGCTCTTCTTAAATTCATTTTAGGAGGAGGCAACAAGAGCTGTGGCTACTGGCATGTGAAAGGAGAGGAGACATGTACAGCAGCATCATTTCCCAAATTTATGATAGCTAAAGCACACTTGAAAGTCTAATAAGGATTACCTGCATCACAGGTGGCCTTCCATTCACTTTCCCTAGTCTGTTCTGATAGGCCAGGGGAAGGATACAGTGCAACGATCCATGCAGGGATGTCCAAAGAGAGAAAACAACCCCACTTTTTTTGCTGTATCTTTTGTGCTGTATTCATTAAATGATTCAGTTGCTTCCAACTTTTTATAAGCGATAAGAAGAAGAAGAAGAAGGCGGCAAAGCCAGCATATTAATTCATGTAGAGAAGCAATATAAGACTTCCTCTGAAGCTAACTTGAGCTTCAGATAGCAAATTGACAGTAGGCATTTTTGTTTGTTTGTTTAAATTGTGTATTTCCCACTGAAAATAGAATGGAGGATTTTACTCTCTCATTTCTGTCCTGCGTAATAAGCTATCGGGAGTGCTTATTAGTTTGGAGTAATTTCTGTGCACGGTATTCCGATGGTCTAGTCCAGTGGTGGGTTGCTCCCGGTTCTATAGAACTGGTGGTAAAACTGGCGGGAGGTTCCGCCCACTGACCCAAACGTCAGCAAAAGCGATCTGTGCATGTGCAGAAGAGCGCGCGAGTGCACGAGCGGAGCAAGCACACACGTGTGGGCAAGATGCAAACCGGTAGTAAAGGTAAGGAGAACCCACCCCTGGTCTAGTCTATTTTGCCCATCCAAACAGGTAATTTGGGCCTCCTGAGCAGGAAGAACTATTAAAAATCTCCCTATGGGAACTCGAACAAATGGAATTATTTGGTTTTGAATCCTGAGAGTCTTGGCTGCCTTTTGCTATTCCTACTGAAATCCATGGATATTCCTACTAATATCCAGGGTCTTGTGGATTAAAGAGATTTTGAAGTGAAGCGCCACACAATAGAAAACTAATGTGGGTAGATGTACTACAGCTTCCCCAGACTTGATGCTGTCAAAACATGTTTGGAATAAAACAATGGGATACAATGCTGGATTTGATCGGTGAGCTCAATAAATGTTTGTATGAAAGGGATTTGGATGCTTAGTTGCTTAGTTGGATGGTTAGTGGAAATATCAATCTAACTGAGGAACCACTTGAAGTACTTAAGTCACGTTCTTCAGTCTAAGAAGAACTTGGCTTGGATAAGCTGTATATTTGAAAATTAAAGAGAGGATGTGGTAAATTAGAAGAAAGATGACACTTTTTTGTTTAATTATGTTTTAATTGTTGTAGGATATCTTTTATTAACAATAATTTTGGGGCCATTGCTTTTTTGATCAGTGTAGTGTATCTTTATCACTCACTCTGAGATAGTGTGAAGACTAATATTACCCTGGATAAAAATTTAAAGCCAAATCATCTTGCCAATTGATGTCTATTGATAGTGGAAAAGATTTCCTTCCTCGGATTTTTTTTTAATTTTTGGGATGCTTACAATCAAATAATTGAACATAGGATAACAGAGTTGGACCTTGGAAGGGACCTTGGAGGTCATCTAGTCCAACCCTCTGCTTGAGCTATCCAGTCTTTTCTTAAAAGCCTCCAGTGATGGAACACCCACAACTTCTGTAGGTAAGCCATTCCGCTAGTTAATTGTTCTCACCGGTAGGAAATTTCTCCTTAGTTCTAGGTTGTTTCTCTCCTTGATTTGTTTCTATCAATTGCTTCTTGGCTTGGCTTCTGGTGCTTTGGAAAACAGCGTGACTTCTTTGTCTCACCTAGTCTTTCTTTTCACTAGACTAGACATATCCAATTCCTGCAACCACCCTTCATATTTTTTAGCCTCTAGCACTGCACTTTTTAATAGCACAATTATGCATATGTACATGTAATAATTGCTTCCAAGTATGCTTTAACATTAGCACATTACTCTATATAACTTTATACAAGAGAGAGCTATGATAGTGTATTGCATTCCCAAATCTCTTGTGCCTCATTATATTTCACATTATTGTGTATCCACCATAATGCTTACCCCCCCACCTCCTAAATTACTCTACCATTTGTGATTTGCAGCAAGGCATGTAATTAAATGGGTCGGAACAAACATTTCTTTTCATATATACTAAGATTAGCCACTGTTCTTGTCAAGTCACATATCTCCATCTTTGTTTAATAGTTGGGTCATCCATCCATTGCTTAATTAAAGGATATGTATACAACAGCATTTGAACTGTGTTATTTACAGCATTTTGGGTTTGGCCAGAATTAGGGATTGAGCAAGCAAGGGGAAAAACATGTCTAACATTTAAAAGCTCTTTCAAAATCAAGAAGAATGAAGTGACTTTAAACCTTAAAAGCTCTTTCAAAATCAAGAAGAACTTGATGTAACTTTAAACACAGTCCCAAATAATAGTTACTTAGGAGACATATATATATGGATGTAATGGATGGATTTATAATTGCAAATTATGGGATATGAGTCCAACTATGGGACATATTTCCATTCTGATTCATTGTTTCTTATGGCCGAGTACTAAATTAATAACAATGCAAAAAGATGAATTTTTCCAGATTCAGAAGTTTCATTCTCTGCAGTCTTACAAGACTGACATCAGGCACAGTTTAAAAAAAAAACAGTGCCAAAAATGGAAAAAGCTGCTACAAAACTCACTTCAGGTTGAAAGTCTGACACTGTCTATTTAATTTTACTTTAAGTAGATTGAAAGCTGAAAACATTGAACAGTTTATACTTCCTAATTGGGTTTAGAGTAAGAGAATGAAGAGTTGAAGAGAATGGATATTTATTATATGTGGTGAGCAGGCACTGATAATAGAATTTCTATATAGTTTTCTTCTTTTTATTTGATTTCTGATTTATTGTTATGTATTAATAATCTGCATTCAGCTTAGATTCAATCGACTGAAGCTACAAAGGAGTAAGCAATAAATTATTTTGGCTTTGTTAGATTTGCAGTCAGTATACATGTCAAAGACAGTGGTAGACTATAACATTTGAAGGTTTGAATGGCAACATCTTTGGTGAAATTTTCCAACCCAGCCAAAAACTGACTAGCAAATAAATCATAAACCTCTCATTATGGAGATAATAAAATAGGCCAACTACCCAAAACTTTCAATACAGTACAGTACAGTTTTTCCCCCCCTAGGGTTCAATGAGATCTACATACAGTATAATAATAATATTGTCGCTTCCCATTTTTTTTTCTACAAAGTATATTTGTGATGGAGATTGGACCAAGGATTTATGGCTAGTTTGAAGTTATCTATTGTTGTGGTCTGCCAGCAGCCTATGGAGCTGGCAACGGAGTCAGACAGCGATGAGGCTGAGGAAGAGCGTGGGCCAATCCGGAGGCTGGGGAAGGCCCTGATGAGGGCTTTGTGTCGGAGGCTGAGGTGGAGCCAGGGCCATCGGGGAGTGAGGTGCGGACTCCAGAGCCTCCAGAGACTGACAGTAGTGAGGCAGATGAACAGGAGAAGTCTGTTCCTAATGCACGCATGAGAAGAGCTACCAGAAGGCAAGAGCAGCTCAAGCAAAGAAGACAACTCAGGAGTAGGGCCAAGAGATGATTGGCCCCTCCCATAAGGCTTAAAACAGACCAGCAATGGCATTTGGGCTTTGCCGGAAAACAACATTGATAGCTTCGTCTTGCTGCATTTATTTTGTATCGGTGTCTTCTGAACTTTAGCCAAGAAAGGCCTTTGGCAGTTTGCCTAATTGGACCAAGGTTTGCGATAAGACTGAGGAATTTGTGTTGAGAGGAATTTGTTTTAATTTGAGTTGAACGACCCTGGGAATGAAGTAATTCTCAGCTGTTTGAATAAAGTTTGTTTGTTTTTTTCACGGACTGAGTTTCCTACTACCTACTTGGGCCTGGATCATAACATCTATAGTGAATTTTCATAGATGAGGTTGGACTTGAGTTTAGATGTTCTTAATTCTTCTTGCCTTAATTATTATTACACCATTCTGGTGTAGAACAGGACAATGTTTTTCATAAATGCAAAAGATCAATAAAGTATTAGTATTTGATTTTTTTTTTTATGGCAACAGAGGATGAAACAGGAATTACATCAATATCAGTGGGAAAGCATAGTCAATAAAAGAGTTGACCATTTCAGATAACTTGTTAAAGTACTGATTGGTAAAAGCTATAGAGAAAAAGAGACTCCCCATTTAAAAACCTACATTGGCTTTTCCTGTCTGAACAATTTTATGCAAGGGAATCACATGCTGATCACCAAAGGATCAATTGATTCAACAGTGGTCTACTCACATGATTTTCAAGAACATCCTACTCCCTTCCCCAAAATGAAAGCTATATAATCAATCTGTATTTTAGTGCAAAGAAGTTTGCACTAGAAGCATGCTAAGAGGATCAAACACAAAAGTACTTTGTAGTGTGCGAGAAACCGCTTTAATTTACAACACTACTGTACAGTATGAGGGATGTCTTTGCTCACAGAATATTTTTGTAAAGGGATAGTCCTCAAAAGCTTTGTCCTAGCTCGATATTAATACTCACACAGGAAAATAATTTCCAGTGCACATAAAAGGGGGGGAAAAAACCCCCAATCTATCAAATAAATAGTTAATGTGGAGGCTGCTTTAGTTCAAGAACAGTAAGGCACATGTTTTTCTTTTTCTACAGACTAGTCTGGTTGGGTGACAGCTAGGATTCCAGACATAGGAAGACACATAAATGACCCCATAAAAAAAGATGCCAGGTTTTCAACAATCACGTCAGCAATGAACAATCCTGAATAGGATTTTCACCTCACATAGCATCTGCAGAGACTCTCGGTATGAATGGGGCATAGTATCCTCTCCTCCCCTCAGTGTGACTGCGGGGTCCTACGTCAAACTGTAGATCACATCGTAACCATCTGGAAGCTGAGGGCATATACTGGTCCAGTATCTGATTTTTTAAAAAGATAAATGATGCTTTGCTCCAATGGATAGATGGTCTAAACCAGGGGTCAGCAACCTGCGGCTTTGGAGCCGCATGTGGCTCTTTCATCTCTCTGTTGCGGCTCCCTGTCGCCAGTCAGCACCACAATTTTGAGAGGCGCTTCCGGTTGCGGGTAAGGAGGAAGCAGGGCATGCCAAGAGGAGACTCTATGGCAAGGGGCGGGTTTTCTGGTCAGCTCCACAATTGATAGGGCTTTCAGTTAGGACTGGCAGAAGGAAAAGGATGCCACTCTAGGAGGAGACTCTATGGTGGGGGAACTGGACTTCTGGTCAGCTCCAGAATTGAACGGGGGGCTTCTGGTTAGGAACTTTGTGCCTCTTTGAGTGTTTAAGGTTGCTGACCCCTGGTCTAGACCATTGTTGGTTGGCACCAAGCGCTAAAACGGGAGTGCGTGTGTATGCGCAAGTGTGCACCAGAACCTGGAAGACCAGCCACTTGGTGCACATGCACGCGCCAGGAAGATAATATTCCAGTTTCCGGCGCACACATGCACACCAGCCAGTTGGTCTTCGTGTGCACAAGCACACCAGAAACAGGAAGACAAGATGGCCGGTGTGCATGTGCATGTTGAAAACCAGAAGAGCAGCTGCCTGGTGCGCATGTGAGCACCAGGAAGATGACCTTCCAATTTCCACATGTGCATACACGCCGGCCAACTGGTCATCGTGCGTGCATGCACGCCAGAAACCAGAAGACCAGGTGGTCAGTGTGCATCCCGGAAACTGGAAGAGCAGCTGCATGGTGCGCATGTGCGTACTGGGCGGCTGCTCTTCTGGTTTCCAGTGCTCCTACCATCTGGCTGGTGCGTCTAGAGCAACGGGCAATGGCTTATGTGCCTGGAGAGATGGCTATATATATAGTCTGTGTACGATATGCCATTTGCCAAATAAATAAATAAACAAACAGGGCACAATGACTACAAATCTTGAGTGGTAGTTTAACCACGAATGTTGCCCACCAGCTGCCATATAAAAGCAAATCTCTGGTTTGTTGCGAACCAACATCTGTTTTCGCCTCTTGTAGAGTCTCGGTATTGTGGGAAGCCTGGGAAAGAGACGTGGCAATCCCCTTTTTGGCCAGCGCTGTACTTAGAAAACCGAAGAAGGGAGCAGTGGAGGTCAACCTCAAGGAAAAAGTCATCTTCAGCCAAGCATTCGTGGTGTGCTAAACGGTTCCTGTTGCTACCCATCCTGACAAAACCCAGCCCAGCCCGCAGATACAAGGTTTTGTTTTGTTTTGTTTTCCTGAATGGGCAAAAAAGCCAGGATGCACCTCTTGGTATGAAGGTGCTCGATGACAGGGAGCTGCAAAAGGCTGATGCAAGTTGGGGAGAGTTCGATGAAACAAAGGCGCAGAGGATTTAATGGGCCCTGTCAACAACCTCCCGGGAAGGCCTTGTGTGTTACTTTCGAGCTGCTGTTTGCAGTTTGCTGATGTAATTCCTGGTCCTCATTAACTCAGTGTGGGAGTACATTAACCTCTTTTTCCTAAAGTGAGGGCTGGTGGGTTGTAGGGAGGGGAACAATGCCCTACCAGAGTAAATGGGCAGATAGATCACCATCCAGCAAAATGGGGCAGGATTGGAAGTTTCAACTGCGGGATTTTGATAATCCCCCAGTGGGTGTTCATTAACAAGAAGAAGGCAAGGCAAGTTATTATGGGCCTTTTTCAGAGTCTGAAATCCTGAAATGACAACGCAGGGGAGACAATGAAGGAACTGTAGTGGATCCGCTCATCGGTAATATTTATTCCACACTGATCATTATAGGGCCTGAAGTACTGTAGGAAGTTAGCACCCACCCCTCTCGGTGAAGAATGAAATATTCTAGGAAATATTAAAAAAGCAGAATATTATGTTTCCCTGGATGAGAAATGGAGAAACATGTTTTTTTAAGCAGGAAGCAGACTCACTCTTAATAGCCTCCACCCTCCTCAATAGCCCACAGCAGATGTCAGCACTTAAAGAGATAGCTAGGTCTATTCATAAGTAAATGCCCTCACCCAAGATCCAACAAAGGTAGGATTAGCCCTCTAGCGACAGAACTCACCACATGGCACCTGGGGAGATTGCATCACCCAGCAAGGTTCAACCAAGCTTGGGACTCAAAAGATAACCTACAAAGTTACCCCTGCATGGCCCTATAGGAGTCTGACAACCAATCAGAATACAAGCTCAAATTCAAAGCCCAACAGTGGGTATAAATATCTCTCTATCTCTCACCCATGTGTTTTTTTGCCCAGGACCTCAAAACCATGTGGTCCTGTCCACCATTAAACCATCTTTCCAAGCAGTCTCCATGTTTCCAGTGTCTTTTTCCCCACTTGGAACTGAACCCAGATGGACATTTCTTCCAACAGTACCTCACACCCCTGACATCCGTGCTCAATCTTTACAAGGTTTCCATATTTAATAGGTGATTTATAAGAAAATTGGAAACGGATGTATGTATGGATGTATTTTTTAATTCTCCCCTACTTTCTCCCAAAGAACGTAAAAAGAAGGTTTTGACGAGACATTTCCTAGACTGTTTTCTGAAAATAATATCACAATAGAAAAAATGTTGTTGTTTTTTAATACCATTCTAAAAAAAAAAAAAAATCTGCAGAATAAACAAATGGAGCTATGCTGGGTTGAATCAAGGCGAAACCACATGCATTTAAAATTGCTCTTCAGAGTCTTCTGCGGCCAGTGAATGCTGCTGTGTAATGAACCCACAAGGATTTCGCAGGCACTGCTCGGTATGTTTGCCTCCCACTCTGAAGGAATGGACTTGACAGTTCAAGAGTTTCCTTTCCATCATGATGGATAAGGCAGAGGTGGGGCGAGAAGGCCAGAGAAATCTGCCTTTTATAATATCCCGATTTCTTTCCATGTGGAATGTTGATATTATGGCGAGAAATATCCATCTGGTTCAGTTCCAAGCTGGGAGAAAGGCACTGGAGACAAAATGGAGGCTGGAGGCTGATTGGATGATCATGACAAATGATCATCCATTTATTGATGAAGCAGAACCACCAAGCACGTGTGATTCTGGGCAGCTGACCACATGGACTTGAGAGTGAGGGGTATTTATACCTTCTCTTGGGCTTTGCACTTGAACTTCCTGTTCCTGTGCAAGAACATGTATTCTATTGGCTCTTGTCAGACTCCCATGGGGCCATGTACAGATCCTAGGAGTTTGTCTGAGCTAAGTTTGGTTGAAGTTCGAACTGCTGGGGGTGGTGCAACTGAGATGATGCAGTAAAGGGGCTTTGGGCAATTCCTATTGTGGCTGAGGGCTAATCCTATTTTTGTTGGATCTTGGGTGAGGATATTTGCTTATGAATAGAGCTAGCTATCTCTTTATCTCTTAAGTGTTGACATCTGCTGGGGGCTACTAAGAAAGGTGGGGGCTGCTTTCCAAAAGCACGTTTCTCCATTTCTCATCCAGGGAAATATAATATTCTGCCTTTTTAATATTTCTCAAAATATTTCATTCTTCTAGGAGAGGGGTGGGTGCTAACTTCCTACAATATCCATATGGCCCACATGGGCCATAAGTGTCCTCTACAATAAGCCACAATGACATCACCTCAGGAGTGAAATCCAGCAGGTTCTGACAGGTTCTGGAGAACCGGTAGCAAAAATTTTGAGGAGTTCGGAGAACCGGCAGCGGAAATTTTGAGCAGTTCGGAGAACTGGCAAGTACCACCTCTGGCTGGCCCCAGAGTGGGGTGGGAATGGAGATTTTGCAGTATCCTTCCCCTGCCATGCCCACCAAGCCACACCCACAGAACCAGTAGTAAAAAAAATTAAATTTTGCCACTGCATCACATCCATCATATCATTTGCATGATGCCACCCATAATGCATGTGATATCACTCGCCCTGCCTGTGAAAGCCACGTCTTCCAAATCTGGTACCTTTCAGATATTCTGGTCAGCAACAGAAGTAAAGGATAACTGGAGCTATAGTTCAGAACAGCTGGAGAGCAAATGTTGCAGAAAGCTCCCATGGAGCGCGATATACAAAGACATTGTCCAAGGGCCTCTAACTAGCTTCTTACTCTCAGGCTAATGCATGTTCCTTCAAAGAAGTGAGGTATAGAATAAGAGATTCCATGTTGAGATAACAACCCCTAAACCACATTTTCGAAAAGGAAAAAAAAAATAGAAAATATTGTGTTAATCTACTACACAGAGACCAATTTCATCACATGGCTTTTGCCAATCCATCATGAAAGAGATGAAAAATTTTTCACTGGACTTCTCTTCCTTTTTTGCCAAGAACTAAAAAGCGCCTAATTAGTTAAGATATTTTGTTTTCCCCCAAGCTCCTATAAGTCTCTGAAAGGAACTCCTAGGCAATTCCCAGCAGGGCTGGGAACTCTAAGAAAGTTCAGCTAGTTATTTGCAATCCAAGCCACATCATTTACCCTCGTTTTAAGATGATTCAAAGCCTCCTGCCTGGAGGAATTTACAATCAAAATGTTTAAAGAGGGAGAGTCAGAAAGATTTGATAAAACTTGGCACTTCCACACAAGGTAGTACCAGTCGTTCAAAAGTGGCTCAGGAGCTCTGTAAACAGGTTGTATCAGTTGGAAAAAGTGGTCTTTTTTGAAATATTGTGGTTCTACAGATGGTTTCTTTTCCGTCTGTCTCAGCTCAGGGTTCCATCCCAGCTCCTGGGCCTCTGGTCTTTGAAAGGAAAGGAGGCTGGAAGTCTTAGAATAGAATAGAATAGAATAGAATAGAATAGAATAACAGAGTTGGAAAGGACCTTGGAGGTCTTCTAGTCCAACCTCCTGCCTAGGCAGGAAACCCTTCACCACTTCAGACAAATAGTTATCCAACATCTTTGCAAAAACATCCAGTATTGGAGCATTCACAACTTCTGGAGGCAAGTTGTTCCACTGATGAATTGTTCCCACTGTCAGGAAATTTCTCTCCTTAGTTCTAGGTTGCTTCTCTCCTTGATTAGTTTCCACCCATTGCTTCTTGTCCTGCCCTCAGATGCTTTGGAGTAGGGGTCTCCAACCTTGGTCCCTTTAAGACTTGTGGACTTCAACTCCCAGAGCTTTGCTGGCTGAGGGACTCTGGGAGTTGAAGTCCACAAGTCTTAAAGGGACCAGGGTTGGAGACCCCTGCTTTGGAGAATAGCTTGACTCCCTCTTCTTTGTGGCAGCCCCTGAGAAATTGGAACACTGCTATCATGTCACCCCCTAGTCCTTCTTTTCATCAGACTAGACATACCCAGTTCCTGCAACCGTTCTTCATATGTTTTAGCCTCCAGTCCCCTAATCATCCTTGTTGCTCTTCTCTTTACTCTTTCTAGAGTCTCCACATCTTTTTGCATGCTGAATACAACTGAATGCAGTATTCCAAGTGTGGCCTTACCAATTTGTTCTCATAGAAATCGCTAGGATTTTGATTTTATGTTTTTTTGCAAAGGCAAACAGTACAGGCTTGCATGGGGGAGGGAGGTACAAGCCCAGTTTGTTTCATTTCTCCTTTGCATGAAGTCGAGATGAGAGTGCTTTTATTATCCTTCAGGGCAAACCAATTATTTTGTGCTCCTTGTTTTCATGTTTTAAAATCAGCAGGCTGGACAATGTTCCCAGATCATTTTCAGGCTGCACTTGAAGGACTGGGGAATGGAAGAGTTTCAATGTGTTTTTTTAAACGCCCAAATTTAGATTTATTTTTCTTTTTAAGAAGCCATTGGAGCTTTTTTTTTTTTAATGTGGAAAAGACTTTTCCAGAATGACTTACAAAGAAAATTTATATTATTAATTCTCTCCTAAATATCAGTGAAATCAAGGATTGAATCTGAGTTTTTTATATGCCAAAACTATTGATATAATTCTTCCTCTAATACTTTTTAGGAAACTAATCTTTTTCTTAATTAAAAAAAATATATGGACCCTTTCAAATTAGGTTAAATTTCAGAATAATTTCAAAAGAGTAAGCCAGCAAGACAGAATTCTTCCAGGTGTTATGAAATGAATACAGAATTCCCACATCTTATATTATAAGTGAAGAAACATTTAACCATAAACTGGGTATTCCAAATTTTTCAGGTCTTTTCCCATGTAAGGTTGAAAGTGTCTAGGCCAGGGCTGGGCAACTATGGCCCCTTTATGACCTATGGACTTCAACTCCCAGAATTCCTGAGCCAGCATGCTGGCTCAGGAATTCTGGGAGTTGAAGTCCATAGGTCATAAAGGGGCCATAGTTGCCCAGCCCTGGTCTAGGCGATGTTTCGACGAGGTCCCACTCGTCTTCTTCAGGCTGGTGCTTTTGGTTTCAAGCTGAAAGCATTAGCCTGAAGATGACGAGTGGGACTTCATCAAAACGTCACCTAGACACTTTCAACCTTACACGGGAAAAGACCCGAATATGCCAAGACAGACAGACAGACAGACAGACAGACAGACAGACAGACAGACAGACATATATATATATTTGGTGGTAAGCATTAGAGACAAGATTTTAGAATGCAAGGCCATAATCAACTCAGTAATTTTCACATATCACACATCTTCTTCTAAATTACCAGCTGTAGGCCCATGAAATTCAGTGGGTTTCTGAGGGAATTAATGAAACTTTGCAGAACATCTTATGAATCCCAGATAAAAATGCTGCAGGCTGTACAACGATCATTTTTATTCTTCACACAGTCTCATTCTACAATCACACTTAAGCAGAAAATGTCCCCAGTAAAAAACTGAAGAAAAAGGTATAACAACTACCAGGCTATTGAATCAGAAAATATAGGCCCCCGTATGATGTAGCCACAGGAGTAAGATATATCAAATGCAGAAGGATAAAACATATTTAACTTTTACTCTCTTCAAGCACACATATTTTATATTCGATAAAAAACCTGATTGAGAAACAGAGCCAAGACTTTCTTCATCAATGTGGATTTATGAGTAACTACCTGATTTGGAAAAAAACTGTGAGATACTATTGTATATTCTTACAAATACCACCTATCCTTATCTTCAGAGTTAACAGATTCAATACACTGAAGAAAATGCATGTGTCGGAAAAGGCGGTGGGGGGGGGGGAGGAAGACACAGGAAGTATCCCAGGTTTGGTTTACAAAAGAAAAGGGGGGAAAAACAGTTTTTTTCTCCAAGTACATCTTTCTGTAAGGACTCAACCACTTATATCCATCAACAGTCCCTTTTCTTGAAGTTCCAGGTTGCTGTTTTTCTTTTTTCTTTTTTCTTTACATTTATATCCCGCCCTTCTCCGAAGACTCAGGGCGGCTTACAGTGTGTAAGGCAATAGTCTCATTCTATTTGTATATTTACAAAGTCAACTTATTGCCCCCCCAACAATCTGGGTCCTCATTTTCTTGTCAAACACAGAGTAGTTTAATTCTTCCCATTATCTAGCAAGCTCAGAGGTATATCCAGTTTCGTGGTTCTATTTTCTTTAAAGAAACCCCAGTGGGGGTCAGTGCGGATGGCTGACAGATCGGAAGTGGGCTGTGGGTTTGTAGATCATCTTATCATTTCTCTCTCTCTTACATGCACATATACACATGCAAAGATGCAATCTTCTTCTCCTTCTCCTTCTCCTTTTCCTCCTCCTCCTCCTGTATGCTGCCCAACTCGTGTTTATAGTTTTAGGTCTGCATCAGTGCCAACCAGTCTTCCCATCTTAATCCTATTTTCTTAACTAAGGTGAAGTGTGGCTTTGCTTCTCATATATAAATCACTAAATTCTAGAGCAAAGATTGAAAAAAAATGCTACCTGTCACTAAATTTTCATTCGATTGAATTGAGATAGACAACCCGGTGCTCTCCAGAGGCTATATAAAATTCTAATAAGCCCTCGTTACTTGTCCTGGATAATGAGGTTGTGTTTCAAAAGACATGATGAAGAGCCTACACATGTTATTTTTCGACGTAGTCACGCAAATAACCTGGGCGTCTCCTAATTCTTTCGGACCTCGCGGTTCAGTCCTGGGTGGTGTTTTGAGCTGGTCGGAGGGGCTTTTCTCCTCCCAGCTCTTTCTCTAGGCCATCGGGCCCTGGATTACTGGCAGTCTCTTTTTTCTTGGCCCTCCGGCCTTGGATTACTTTTGAGTTTTCCTGCTGTTTCCATCGGGAACCTGATGGCGTCGCTGGACCTCCGGGACCTCAGCTAAGTCTTGCGCCTCCCGGGTTATGGTCAGCTGTGGAGTCAAATAAGGAGGGTCATTTTCTGTCTCATTTAGCTCGGGTTGTTCAGTTATTCGTTTCCTTATCTGATCTATGTGGCGCCTCCATACTCGGTTGTCTTGTAACTCGACCAAGTATGACTTTGGACCGTTGCTTTTATGATTTGCCCTGCGAGCCAACTTGGGCCGTCCCCATAGTTGCGGGCCCACACTCGATCGCCTATGCCCATTCCTCTCGTTTTTCTAGTTCCCCTTGTAACCCTCTGGTGTGTAATGGGGATTCAAGCGGTCAAGTGGGCACGGGTTTCCGTCCCATCAATAATTCGGCTGGGCTTCTGCCTGTAGCAGTGCTTGGGGTTCTGTGCTGAACGGCCAGAAAGAAATCTATCTTTGTTTGCCAGTCACCTGGCTTGAGCCTGGACAATGCCTCCTTAGCGCTCGGACGGAACGCTCTGCAAGGCCATTCGGCGCAGGGTGGAAAGGCGCAGAGAGGGCATGTCGGATGCCCTCCTCTGCCAAGTATTCCTCAAACTGGGCTGCCGTGGAATTGCGGGCCGTTGTCGGACACCAGAGTGTCAGGCAACCCGTGGGTTGCGAATAGGTGGCGCAGGGCTGCGATTACTGCCTCGGCCGTGGTGGATTTCATGAGTATGATCTCCAACCATTTAGAGAATGCATCGACAACCACTAGGAAGGTTTGGCCGTGGAAAGGGCCAGCAAAATCAATGTGGATTCTTGACCAGGGCCCTTGGGGTTTTCCCATTCCTGACTGGGGCCGTTGGGGTAGAGGTCTGGACTCTTGGCAAGCCTGGCATTTCCCTACCCTCTCAGCAATCTCTGAGTCCATGAGTGGCCACCACACATAGCTTCTTGCTAACCCTTCATCCTTACGATCCCTGGGTGACCCTCGTGGAGGAGGTCCAATACCTTTCCCTTAATTTATCCGGGATTACCACGATCACCCCATAACAGGCACCCCTTGAGCCGAGAGCTCATCACGTTTTTAACAAATTCTTAAACGTTAGCCCGGTAGCGGCCACCCTCTTGTACCCAACCGAGTACAGTCCTTAACACAATGTCCCGGTATGATGCCGAGCCACTTCCTTAGATGTGACTGGGCCAGAGTCCAAAGAGTCAATAAGCAGGATGGGCGTCCCGGGTGGGGTCTTGATCGCCCTGGTAGTGGGCATCTGCTTAACGCGTCCGCATGCCCCACTTCTTTTCCTGGTCGATGCTGCAGCTTGTAAGAATAAGCGGCTAAGAAAATAGTCCATCGGGTCAATCGTGGCGAAAGTGCCACAGGCGTTGGGCGGTCGCCAGCCAGTATTCCTAACAGCGGTCTGTGGTCAGTCACAATTTCAAAATCCCGCCCAAAAACATATTCGTGAAATTTTTTCACCCCTGACACAATTGCTAGCGCTTCCTTATCTAACTGGCTATAGTTCCTCTATGGGGAGGACATCGCTCTGGAGTAGAAGGCTATAGGGGCTTCTGTGCCGTTTGGAAGTCTGTGGCTGAGTACAGCCCCCACCCCGTAAGGGAGGCATCGCAAACCAGCACTAGTGGCAATGAGCTATGGTACTGGATGAGCAGGCTATCGCCGAGAGCAGGTTTTTACTGCTTCGAAAGCCCTACTTTCTGACTTTCCCCAAGACCAAGCAGTATTTTTTCCTAGAAGCTTATGCAGCGGTTCCGCAACGGTCGCTTTGTTTTTTAAAAAGACCGCGTAAAAATTCACTAGCCCCAGGAATGCCTGTAGCTCTGTTTTGTTTTTGGGCGCTGGAGCCTTCTGATTGCCTTGACCTTGCTCTCAGTGGGGTGAATTCCTTTCTTGTCTATTCGGTAGCCCAAGAATTCGACGGATTCTACCCCTATCTGGCATTTGTTCACTTTAACCTTTAGTCCGCTGACCGAAAATGCCCAGAACTTTCTCAACGCTCCCCAATTCCTCTGTTTTCCCTGATATCAATACATCATCAAGTAGGGAACTACCCTGGGAGCCCTTGCAGAAGTCGTTCCATTAGTTTTGAACAGCCCTGGTGCCACACTCACCCCAAATTGTAATCGGGTACACTTGAAGGCCCCCTGTGAGTTACAATCGCTTGGGCTTCGCTGTGTTGGCGCTCACGGGCAGTTGTTGGTAGGCTTGAGCCAAGTCTAACTTTGCAAAGACTTGCCCTTGCCCCAAAGAGTGCAGCAAGTGTTGCACCACGGAACCGGGTAAGCGCTTTCCTGTAAGGCTTTGTTTAGCGCCGCCTTGTAGTCAGCGCAGATTCTAATTGACCCATCTGGTTTTACTGGGGTGACGATTGGCATCTCCCACTTTGCGTGGTCGACTGGCACCAAAATCCCCTGATTTATGAGCTTATCTAGCTCCTTGTCAATTTTAGGTTTAAGGGCAAAAGGGACTCTCCTTGCCTTTAACCTAATGGGAGCTACCTGGGGGTCTAAGTTGAAGGAAATAGGGGTCCCCTTGTACTTGCCCAGGCAGTCCTTGAAGACATCTTCGAACTTGTTCATGAGCATGTCTTTCAGATTACAGTCACTTCTGTAGATGCCAGTCACTCCCATGCCCAGGGCACGAAACCAGTCTAGTCCCAACAAACTAGGCAGAGTCCCTTCGACGATCGTGATGGGCAGGGTCTTCTTGTGTGGTCCGTACTCGACTCGGACAGAGGTGGTCCCTTGAACAGGGATTCGATTCCCTTGGTAGTCGTGGACTCGTAGCCGTTGTGTTTGCAGGTGGCGCTTCGCAACTGATGGCAGTGACTTCGCCAAAGTGTCCCAGGACATGATGGTGATCGCTGACCTGGTGTCCACTTCGAGTCGGCACCGTACTCCTTCTATTTTGGGTTTGGTGAAGATCTTCTTCTCCACTCGGGTTGAGGCGTGGCCTATGACCACAGTCGTTTGGTTCGAATCCGCGCCTTTTTTGTTTGAGCCAATCGCGGGTCGCCTTGCCGATCCCGCGCTCTGATTGGCCGATTTGAATTTTCGGCGGGAAGGTTGGGGAGCTCGACAGACTTGAGCTAGGTGCCCTTTCTTCTCGCACCGCCGACATGTTGCGTCTTTAAACTTGCAGCGTTGGCGCTGGTGTTGACCTCCGCAACTTCCGCATTCGTCCCGGTCCTCTTTGCCGCGTTTCTCGGTTCGGCAGACCCCTTCCTCATCCTCACCGTCGGATTCGGTCTGGATCTCTTCTTGGTGCACCGGGGTTGACTTTGTGCTCGCCTTTGGTGTGAGAGGCTTTTGCAGTGTCTCCGCCGCTTGGGTGGACATTTCATGCGCTCGGGCTTCGTCCAGGGCGTTTGCCAGCGTCAGATTGCTTTTCGATAGCAGCCGCCTCCGCAAACGCATGTCTCGGACACCCCTGATGAGTTGCTCCAGCAGCACCTCGTCCAGGTCTCGGTACCCGCAGTCTTTGGAGGCTTTCCGCAGGGCGGCCATGTAGTCGCCTATGGATTCGCCCTCTAGCTGCCGGCGCTCTCCAAATTCAAAACGCCGCACGTATTTGGACGGCGTTGGCGCGAAATGGTTTTTTAGCAGGGTTTGCAGAGTTTGCCACGATACCGATTGTATCGGCGTTGGCTCTGCCAGGGCTTCCGCGATGTCGATGACCTCGGGACCGCAATGGCTCAAGAAGTATGCCCTTTTGCGGTTGTCTGGAACTCCTTGCAGTTCGTTGGCTTCTAGAAAGCTTTCGAAACGGGTCATATACGTTCCCCATTTCTCTTTAGCCGGGTCAAACGGTGCGGGTGGAGTGTAACTGGCCATCTCCGCTTTTCTGCCCTGTGTTTGCTGGGTTCGGTTCTTTCGTGCTTCAGCTCGGTTCTGGTGCTCTTTAGCCTCGAGATCCCACCTTCGTCGCCAGTGTTAAGTTCGGGAAGTAACAAGGCTGGAGACCAGGGTAGTGACAACAGCTCTTTAATATATGGTGAACCCAGCAACCTGGCTTGGGAAAATCAACCCTTTATATACTGTTTAACCGGCGGCTTCAACCAATCAGCAACGTGCTTGTTTCCCGCCTAAATATTTAAAGATACATAACATAAATCACTAAATTCTAGAGCAAAGGTTGAAAAAAAATGCTACCTATCACTAAATTTTCATTCGATTGAATTGAGATAGACAACCCGGTGCTCTCCAGAGGCTATATAAAATTCTAATAAGCCCTCGTTACTTGTCCTGGATAATGAGGTTGTGTTTCAAAAGACATGATGAAGAGCCTACACATGTTATTTATTCTTGGTGTGGACCATTCATCTTCCAAGCCAGCAGTTTCCAGGTGTTTTGGGACCACATGTCCATGGATTCTTCAACATCATAGGAAGATTGTTAATGATCTACCTTAAGTCAACCGGGACTTAGTGGTTCTTGTTTTTCCATTATATAACTTTTTCTCAAAAGTCGAAGATCCTCCAAAACCTCTTGGAAAAAAACTCCATCACAGAAGGTTGCGGAGGCCAAAAGTATCTCTTAAAATGTTTTGAGATTCATCTTGTTCTCTTACTGGTTCCACCACTGAACAATGTGACAAAGACAGTAGTAATAAATTTGTCTTTGCTCTCCCCTGCTGGATTGCTGGAAAACGCTAAACATTTATACTCCCTCGGAATAATCTCTCGAACTTGGGGAAGGGATATGGCTAAACTGAAGGCTGCTATTTATGGCCAGGTTTTATATTTTTAAAACGAAACCAAAGTAATACCTAAAAGGTCACACAAAACCCAGATAGACTCTCCCATTTCCATGAGTTATCCAATTGCTGCAGAAAACTCTATTGCTATCCTTGGTGCCCCACTTCAAGGAATCTATTGCAACAAACCATGATACTGTAGGAAGTTAGCACCTATCCTTCTCCCAGAAGAATGAAATATTCTAGGAAATATTTAAAAGGCAGAGGTTTATACCTCCCTGGATGAGAAAAGGAGAAACGTGTTTTAAAGACATAGCCCTCTACCTATCTAGCAACAAAACTCATCACATGACACACACAACCAAGCCATTGCATCACTCAGAAAGATTTAACCAAGCCTGGAACACAGACAGCTTACTAAGCCCTTCCTCCTGGGAGTCTGACAGCCAATGGAATAGATTTCTTGTACAGAAACAGGAAGCTCCAAGGCGGGGCCCAAGAGACGGTATCCCTCTCTCTCTCTCTCTCTCTCTCTCTCTCTCTCTCACACACACACACACACACACACACACACAAAACACACACACACACACGAATTATCTAGATCACCACATGGCACAACCAAGCACCTACATTACATCACCCAGCACAGTTCAACCAAGCTTATTTCAGACAAACTCCTAGGATTTGCACCTAACCCCTATAGCTACCAATAGGATACATTTCTTACACAGGAACAGGAAGCTCTAGGGAAAGGCCCAAGAGAGGGTATAAATATCTATCTCTCTCCACTCCATGTGGATACCTACCCAGAATCACACATGCTTGGTGGTTCTGCTTCAACCTTAAACCATCTTTCCAACCAGCCATCACGTTTCCAGTGTCTTTCTCCCCACTTGGAACTGAATCCAGATGGACATTTCTTCCAATAATACAATAGCATCTTGACAAAGTAATCGTACCAAACTGCCAACTACAGTTAAAAAAAGTCCCATAAGAATCCCCGATTTTCAATTATTCTCAAGACAACAACCCAACCATCCTGATTTCGTTCCTGATTCTCACTCCTGCAAAAAAAAATAAAAAAATGCATTGCATAAATAGTTCCACTGTAGAGAACAATCTCTTCCCAATGAAATCTGAATAGCAACCTAATTCTTTTTTCCCCTTTGCCTGTTATTTGAGGGGAAGGGGGAGATAAATGAATAACAATGGCTTTTGCAAACCTATATGTTATTTTAATTGTTGCCCCACCTTACAAGTAGCTTGGAGGCAAGACTGAAATAAACCAGCCTTGCTAACCGCCAGGGTGAAGTGGAAATGAAAAGCAGGAGCTGCTTGAGACTGGGTGACACCTGGTTAGGGAAAAGCTGCAATAAAAGATTTACTTTTCCCCTCCTCCCCCTCTGGCATTTGAGACCTAGTAAGACAAGTTCCCTTCCTTTTGCCCTCCCCTCCTCCTCCTTCTCCTTCTCCTCCCCCCCTCCTTTCCCCACCAGCGTTTGCTCCCTCCTAGCACAAGACAAATGCTGTAATTACACAGCATTCCTTCCAGACTCTGGTAATGAGGGGGTGCTTTGAGCCAGCAGTAATTATACAGTTTTAAAATAAGCAGATTCTTCTCCAAGCAAAATTAAAAGTCTGCAGACAGACTCCCTTGCTGTGCACCTTTATTAAACAGGGACTGAGACACACACAGAGAAAGAGAGAGAATGCGGGAGAAAGAGAAAGAAAGAGAGAAGTCTACACAAAGAGAGAGCCTTTTTTTTCCGATCCAGGGTGGAATCGGGGAAACTTTGCAAAGCCACTTAAGGAGGTGTTTTGCTATTACTTTGAGTTTTCCTCCATTCCCCCCATCTCCCATCACTAAAGCTCTCACTTAAAGGACTGAATGCTGAGCTAAGCAAAGTCTTGGTAGATAATAAAAATTGCAAGAGGACTACGGGGAACTTAATTCAATTGATATGCAACAGGCTTCTGGGCTTGTAAAAATCTTTTCACCCGCCCAGAATTTTCATCCGGAACGGGTCTAAAAGAATTCCTGCAAAAGGAGCCCCAGCACAGAAGGTTGCAGAAGTAGATTACCTGCTGAAGACCTTATGAGAAACTTTCCTGGTTTCATGCAAAGTATGATCTGATATGAGAGCACTGGCGCCTCTTCTGTCCTAGAGAGACTCAGTTGGGTTCCCTGAATCAAATAAGGTAAAGGTTCCCCTTGCACATATGTGCTAATCGTTCCTGACTCTAGGGGGTGGTGCTCATCTCTGTTTCAAAGCCGAAGAGCCAGCACTGTACGAAGTGGTCTCTGTCGTCATGCGGCCGGCATGACTAGACACCAAAGGCGCACGGAACGCTGTTACCTTCCCACCAAAGGTGGCCCCTATTTTTCTATTTGCATTTTTTAAGTGCTTTCGAACTGCTAGGTCAGCAGAAGCTGGGACAAGTCACGGGAGCTCGCTCTGTTACGCTGCACTAGGGATTCGAACCGCTGAAGTGCCGACCTTTCGATCGATGAGCTCAGTGTCTTAGCCGCTGAGTCACCGCATCCCTTTTCTGAATTAGTATTCTCACTATTTACTCGTTTAGCAAATCAAATCACATTTTCTTTCTGTCCCACTATAGAAAGTCATCAGCACCTACCCTCCTCCCGCCCAGAAGAATGAAATATTTGGGGAAATATTAAAAAGGCAGAACATTATATTTCCCTAAAGGAGAGATGGAGAAACGTGCTCTTAAAAGACAGAAAGCAGACTCAGTCTTTCTTAATAGCCCCAAGCAGAAATGGAGGAGGCTACCGTTTAGAAATGTAGATTTTGGGAATTCATTCAAGACAGGATATTTTGAAACTCCTTGCAGCAAAACAAACAAAGGCAGAATGGTAGGATTACAACAAGCAGCCCCTCACCCAAGATCCAACAGAGGATGAAACCCACTAGCCACAATAGGAATTGCCCAACAAGCTTTCAGAAACACAAGCTCCTTCATTGCACCACCCCAAGAACAGCTCAAACTTCAAAGTCACAGAAACCTATAAAGTGTTGTGCCTCGTCCTCCCTCCTCTCCTCAGCCGGCCCCTCCCGTCTCCTCCCGGGCCTGCTATCAGATTCAGAGTCTGATAATGAAGAGGAACGGCCTGTCATGCCTCTAGCCCCCAGCCTTGGCCCCATGGCCGGACAGGATGTCAGGAATGAACAAACAAACCTCACTCCTACAGCGAGTGAGTAGGGAGCCAGCCACATGCTAGAATTACTGGCAGCAGATCCAATGGAAGAGAATTCACAGTGGGAGGATCCCCGCTTCCGGAGATCTGAGAGGCGACGTCAGCAGAAGGAAGGGAGGGGCAGGCTTGGATAAGTGCTGAGTCATGGAGCCACACACCACAGCCTATATAAAGGACCAGCTTGAGTCAAGCAACTTTGAGTCAGGCAAAGTCTCATTTAGTTTGCTGAAGTCACAACTTGGATTCCTGCCTGCCCTGAGAAATCTGAAAGGAATTTGGCAAAGCTGCAGAGGCTTCGTGGCCACGCTTGATACAGACTTCCCAGACCCAGTCGTCGGAGGGGGAGGGGGACACGACATAAAGGTCCTTCCACTCATTCAACCATTTTTGTCAGCTACACTAGAACCCTGGTGGTTCTGTTCATCATTAAACCTTCTTTCCAATCAGTCTCCACCAGTGGTGGGCTGCTGCTGGTTCGGACTGGTTCGGGCTAACCGGTAGTTCTGACAATAAGCTGGCCCCACCTGTCCACCCGCCCTATCCTGTCCTATATTTCCTTCTTTCTGGCTCAGCTGATTCGCGCGGCACAGCTGATTTCCGCGCTTCCGCTGTTCTACTTACTGGTACTGCCTTAGAAGGTAAGCCGCTGTGCTTCAAATTGCTGTATTTTGAACGCTGTGTGCAAGTGTTTTAGGCATGCGCATGCACAAAGAACTGGTTGTTAAACCAGTTGCAGCTCACCGCTGACCTCCAGCCTCAATTTCTTTCCAGTGTCTTTCTCCCAACTTGGAACCGAACCGGATGGATTTTCCTCCCAACACCACCACTGCATTTTTAATTCAATAATTAACAGAACTTCACCTTTGAAAATTGTTCTGTTTTCCATGTCGTTCTCTTTGTCAGGACTAGCAATATCAAATTCTGGTGCATTAAATGGCTATTGATCAGTCTGTCCTGGGCCTTATAAACCATGCCCCTAATATACTGTGAGCTCCTTTTGCTACAGGTATTCAGCGTTAGGTTTATACAGATTTGTGATGTATTGTGGTTTATTGTTTTCAGGCTATTTTTTTATTCCAGGTTCTGATTGTTCATGCAAAAGCACTCACAGCATTGCTCAGCAGAGATGATTTAAGAGACTATGCAGAAGCAGACCTCTGGAAAAATACATGGCAGATTTAGAAAGTTAGCACCCACCCCTCTCCTAGAAGAATGAAACATTTTGAGAAATATTAAAAAGGCAGAATATTATATTTCCCTGGATGAGAAATGGAGAAACATGTTTTTTTAGAGGGAGAAGGCAGCCCCCACCTTCCTTAATAAACTTAAGAAATAAAGAGATAGCTAGCGCTATTCATAAGCAAATACCCTCACCCAAGAGCCAACAAAGATAGGATTAGCCCTCAGCCACAATAGGAATTGCCCAATATAAACCTTCATTCCATCGTCTCAGTAGTTCAAACTTCAACCAAATGTAGCTCAGACAAACATGACCCCTACATGGTCCCGTGGGAATTTGACAACAGCCAATAGAATATATGTTCTTGCACAGGAATAGGAAGTTCAAGTGCAAAGCCCAAGAGAAGGTATAAATACCCCCAGTGGTGGGATTCAGCCAGTTCGCACCTATTCGGGAGAACCGGTTGTTAACTTTCTAAGCAGTTTGGAGAACTGGTTGTTGGAAGAAATCTTATTTCATTTTTTTCCACTTTACAGGGCTCATCCTGTAAGAAAGGTGGTGTTTCTAGCCTAATCTTTATTGCCCTGCTTACAGAAACTGCCTCTCTGCTTAACCCTTATTACATTGTAACATTGTAACAGCTAAGGTGAAGTGCCCTTGACATGAGTGACGTTGAGTTAGCCACACCCACTCAGTCACATGAACACTGAGCCACGCCCACCCAGCCGGTCATTAGGGCAGAGAACCGGTTGTTAAATTATTTGAATCCCACCACTGAATACCCCCCACTTTCAACTCCATGTTTCCAAGCAGCCTACATGTTTCCACTGCCTTTCTCCCAGCTTGGAACTGAATCAGAGGGATATTTCTTCTCATACCGGCATAAGAAAAACTAGAGCAGGATTGAAAGCTCAAATTCCTCATGTTTAGCAAAGCTGACCCTGATAAAACGGACTTTATTTTGCTTTCCTCCTAGTAAGGAGGAATACGTGTCCGTTATCTGAGAACCTCAATGTTAACTGGAACGAACTTCCCCCGGGTTTACACCAAATACCTGACCTTCGGACATTCCGTCGCGAACTGAAGACACATCTTTTTATTCGCGCGGGGCTGGCTTAAATTGATTTTAACAAATTTTTAAATTCTTAGAAATTAATTTTAAATGGGTTTTTTTAGCTTATTATATATTTTACTTCTCAGGCCAATTTTAAAATAAGTTTTTTAACTGCATTTTAAATTTGTATATTGTACCGTCTGTTTTATTCTTGCCTGTACACCGCCCTGAGTCCTTCGGGAGAAGGGCGGTATAGAAATCAAATAAATAAATAAATAAATAAAATTAACAAACGGGAAATATTGATTTGTGTATCATACCACGGTGTCCTTTTATCTTATCTCTTCACCCATCAAGCCATTAACAATTAACCTCCTAATCAGCGGTGGGATTCAAATAATTTAACAACTGGTTCTGGGTGGGCGTGGCCTACCTAGGTGGGCGTGGCCATGGTGGGCGTGGCCAGGGGGTGTGACAGGCAGTACTCGGCCTCCTGCACCCCCTTGGGAGCAAAAATGGACCATGGAAGGGGCATTGCATCCCCCGTGCCCTATTTTGGACCTAGTAGGTCTCCCTACTAGGAAGCCAAAATGGGGCACTTGGGGACTCCTGGAAGGGGTGGGGTGGGGCGGGGCCAGCAATTTAACTACCGGGTCGCCGAGCTGGCCCTAACCGGCTGAATCCTACCACTGCTCCTAATATCAGGTAGTCGCAGTTCAAGTCAACCGTCCTATGATTCATTCTCCCAAGCATGCATTATTTCATCCAGAACCAGCATTGAAGGCTGCCAGGTTGATCTTGGGCTGCTGCATGTAACTTTTTTCTATTCCCTCCGAAAGTCTGTCTCAAGTGTATGTTTCACATTCGTAAAAGGAGACACGTACAGGTAATTCTTGGCTTACAACCGTTTGTTTAGTGACCGTTCAAAGTGACAACAGCACTGAAAAAAGTGACTTACGACAGTTGTTCATACTTATGACCGTTGCAGCAGCCCCATGGTTGTGTGATCAAAATTGGGATGTTTGGCAATTGGTTCATATTTATGACCGTTCCAGTGTCCCGGGGTTATGTGATCCCCTTTGGTGACCTTCTGACAAGCGAAGTCCATGGGGAAACCAGATTCATTTAACAACCGTGTTACTAACTTAACATCTGCAGTGATCCACTTAACAACAGTGGCAAAAAAAAAAGATGTAAAATGGGACAAAATTCACTGAACTGTCTCACTTAGTGACATAAATTTTGGGCTCCATTATAGTCGTACGTTGAGGACTATCTGTATTAACTAACCAGTGAAGAGCAAACATATAGGTAGTCCTCAACTTACAACTATTTGTTTATTGATCGTTCCAAGTTACAAAGGTTCTGAAAAAAAAAAAAAGACTTGCAACTGGTCCTCGCACGTACGACCATCACAACATTCCCCACAGTCACGTGATCAAACTTTGGGTGCTTGGCGACCGGCATATATTTACGATTTTGGAATTGTATGATTACCATCTTCAACGTTCTTGGCCATTTTCTTATCAGCAAAATTAATTGGGAGAAGCCAGATTCACTTAACGATGGCATCCGTCGCTTGACAATTGTGGGACAGAGGTTATAAAACTGGGCACAACTCATTTAACAACCATCTTGCTTAATGTCTATGGAGATTCTTAGTCATCCAGGTTTTTCCAAGAGGCAACTAGACGTTCTGGTGTAGGAAGTTAGCACTCATCCTTCTCCTAGAAGAATGAAATATTTTGGAGGATATTGAAGAGGGCAGAGTATTGTGTTTCCCTGGATGAGAAATGGAGAAACCTGTTTTAAAGACAAAGCAGCTTCCTGACTCCTCACACCTTTGTCAATGGGCCATTAAGGCCTCAGCCAAGCATACTCATTCCCCCCACCTTTGTCAATGGACCATCATCTGCAACACAATAGGACCCATCTAGCAACAGAAACTCACCACATGGCAAGGCTCAAGCAAGCTTGAGAGACAACCTACAGAGTTAGCTAAGACCCCTAGACCACCTGGGAGTTTGACAACCAATCACGGTACATTTCTTATATAGGAACAGGAAACACCAAGGTGGGGCGCCACAGAGAGTGTAAACTCAGGCACTCAGCATCTTGTCTCTCTCTTCTGCTCTTCTTCTCCTTTCCTCTCTGGTTCTTCACCCAACACCTTGAACATGTGATCACTTTTCTACTCAGGAACGCAAGCCATGTGCTCCTGTTCAGAAGCTCAAGCTATCTGATTCCCGTCCACCATTAAACCATCTTTCCAAGCAGTCCCCATGTTTCCAGTGTCTTTTTCCCCACTTGGAACTGAACCCAGATGGACATTTCTTCCAACACTGGTTTTGCTTTGAAGGCATTTCACTTCACATCCAAGAAGCTTCTTTAAGCTCTTCAAAGCAAAACCAGAAAGTCCAGTTGCCTCTTGAAAAAAAAAAGCACCTTTGGGACAATTGTCTTGCTTAGCAACAGAAAGTCTGGTCCCCTGTGTGGTTCCAATTCAAGGACTATCTGTACATGGTAACAACAGTTCCGATACTCCAGATCTTCCATTTGATCTTAGTGAATTTTGATAGGATCCCATCCACTGGTGGTATTAAGATGGTTCGGACCGGTTCAGGTGAACCGGTAGCAGCAACCACGGGTGGGCCAGCCCGCGCCCCGGCGCTATACCATCCTATTTAGCCATGTTTTGAAAGCCGGGTGCATGCACAGAAGGCACGCGCATGAGCAAAGCGCATGCACGGAAGGCTGGGCGCATGCATGGAAGGTGCACACGTGTGCAAAGTGAGTGTGCGCACGCGGGGTGAACCGGTGGTAACAATATGTTAAACCCACCTCTGATCCTATCCATACCAGATCAAATATTCTCAACATTTCCAGCTCTTTTCTTGCTGCAACAGCAATAAGAACAATGCTGATTGTTTGTCTCCGACTCAGGCCTTCCAGTTCAAAAGGAATATGCCTGTACCAGTACTACTGTGTAAGTGAGTTCATTTCCAAAGCAACATGAGCAATAGATCCTCTATAGATTTCCCATAAATGCTTATTTACATGCAGGTGAGACAATCCCCATACACAGATACTCCACTCCAGTACTTGGGGGGGCGGGGGAAGAACCACCTTTTTTAACAGTGACGAGCAAAATGTTTAAAGGTAAAAATCATTTTAAATTTAAATTGCCCCGTTTCAAGCTCAAACACTTCTAAAACCATTTTGTTTTTGCAGGCAAAGGAGTTGCTTGGCACTTGAAGCAACTCTTTCAAGCATGAAACGGGGAATTTCAATTCTCAAACCATTTTAATTCAAGGTATTTTGCATACCCCTAGTTTTTAAGGGAGGGGAAAAACAAAAAAAAACACCACAACAACTTAAGAAAAGACAAAGGCTAAATCAAAAACAGAAGAGTCTTCTCAGCTCTTCCGTAGAGGTCTCTTGTTACTTGCGATGCTCAGCTTTTACCCACTGGGAAATATTCCAAAGATAAGCTTCCAGGAGGTGTTCAGCTACTGCAGAAATCTTTGCATCCAATGCTCATTAACACATACTACAATAGCTGTGAGACTTGCTAATGAACTTTGTCCAAGAAATGGTTCTCCAACCTTACATCCATGGCACTAAAGTACAGGTAGTCCTTTACTGGGAACAGTTCGTTTAACAACCGTTCGAAGGTCGGTGGCACTGAGAAAAGTGACTTTTGACCATTTATTTATTTATTTATTATTTATTATTTGTATTTCTATACCGCCCTTCTCCGAAGACTCAGGGCGGTTTAAAGCCAAGTTAAAACACATATACAAAAATTAAAACACAATATTTCAATTAAAAGTCTGATTCCATAGGCCAAAATATTAAAATAACAAGTAAAACTATAAAACCAAACCATCAATAAAACCACTCATTAAAATTGCCCTTATGCCAGCCCTGCTCGGTGAAACAAGAAGGTCTTGAGCTCACACTTAAAGGTCTGGAGGTCGGGGAGTAGGCGTAGTCCCAAAGGTAATTCATTCCACAGGGTAGGTGCCCCCACAGAGAAGGCTCTTCCCCTGGGAGCCGCCAGTCGACATTATTTGGCTGACGGCACCCTGAGGAGTCCCTCTCTGTGAGACCGCACAGGTTGATGGGAGGCTATTGGAGGCAGCAGGCGGTCCTGTAAGTAACCTGGTCCCATGCCATGGAGCGCTTTAAAGGTGATTACTAACACCTTGAATTGCACCCAGAAGACCAACGGCAACCAGTGCAGCTTGCGCAGGAGAGGTGTTATATGGGAGCTCCGAGACGCTCCCTCTATCCCCCGCGCAGCCGCATTCTGTACCAGTTGAAGTCTCCTGGTGCTCTTCAAGGGGAGCCCCATGTAGAGAGCATTGCAGTAATCCACATTTGTTCACACAGCTGTTGTAGCAGTCTCTATGGTCACGTGAACAAAATTCAGACAATTGGCTCATATTTGTGACGGGTTGCAGTGTTCCGGGGTCACGTGATCCCCTTTTGCCACCTTCTAAACAAGCAAAATCAATGACGAAGCCGGATTCACGGGAACAACTAGCTTACCAGTTTAACAACTTCAACGAGTCACTTAAGAATTGTGGCAAGGAAGGTTGTAAAATGGGACAAAATTACTTTAACAAATTTACAGAGTTGGAAGGGACGTTGTAGGTCATCTAGTCCAACGCTCCTGCTGTAATGTATCTTTAATTGTTTTGGCGGGAAACAAGCACGTTGCTGATTGGTTGAAGCCGCCGGTTAAACTGTATATAAGGAGAGGTTTTTCCCCAGCCCGGTTGCTGGGTTCACCATATATTAAAGAGCTGTTGTCACTACCCTGGTCTCCAGCCTCGTTACTTCCCGAACATAACACTGGCGACGAAGGTGGGATCTCGAGGCTAAGAGCACCAGAAACGAGCTGAACGCACGGAAGAACCGAACCCAGCAAACTCAGGGCAGAAACGCGGCAATGGCTAGCTACACTCCGCCCGCGCCATTTGACCCCTCCAGGGAGAAATGGGGAACGTACATGACCCGTTTCGAGAGTTTCCTCGAGGCAAACGAACTGCAAGGAGTTCCAGACAACCGCAAAAGGGCGTATTTCCTGAGCCACTGCGGTCCCGAGGTCATCGACATCGCGGAAGCCCTGGCAGAGCCAACGCCGGTACAATCAGTATCGTGGCAAACCCTGCAAAATCTATTGAAGAACCATTTCGCGCCAACACCGTCCAAATACGTATGGCGTTTTGAATTTGGAGAGCGCAGACAGCAAGAGGGCGAATCCATCAGCGATTACATGGCCGCCCTGAGAAAAGCCTCCAAGGATTGTGGGTACCGAGACTTGGATGAGGAGCTGTTAGAGCAACTCATCCGTGGGGTCAGAGACATTCGTTTGCGGAGGTGGCTGCTATCAAAAAGCAATCTAACGCTGGCAAACGCTCTGGACGAAGCCAGAGCTCATGAGATGTCCACCCAAGCGGCGGAAACCCTACAAAAGCCACTCACGCCAACGGCGAGCGCGAAATCAACCCCGGTCCACAACGAAGAAATCCAGACCGAATCAGACGGCGAGGATGAGGAAGGAGTTTGCCTCACCGGGAGAAGGGGCAAAGAAGACCGGGATGAATGCGGAAGTTGCGGAGGGCAACACCAGCGTCAATGATGCAAGTTCAAGGACGCTACATGTCGGCGATGCGAGAAGAAGGGGCACCTGGCTCAAGTCTGTCGAGCACCCCAACCTTCCCGCCGAAAATTCAAACCAACCAATCAGAGCGTGGGATCGGCTAGGCGACCCGTGATTGGTCAAAACAAAAAGGGCGTGAATTCAAATCAAACGACCGTGATAATAGGCCGAGCAGCAACCCGCGTCGAGAAGAAAATCTTCACAAAACAAAAAATCGAAGGAGTGCCGTGCCGACTAGAAGTGGACACAGGGTCAGCGATCACAATCATGTCCTGGGACACTTTTGCGAAAGCTTTGCCGAAAATCGCCAAACGCAAACTGCAAACACAGCGGCTACGAGTTCACGACTACCAAGGGAATCGCATCCCTGTTCGAGGGACCACCTCCGTCCGCGTCGAGTACGGACTGCACAAGAAGACCCTGCCCATCACGATAGTCGAAGGGACCCTGCCAAGTTTGTTGGGACTAGACTGGTTCCGTGCATTGGGCATGGGAGTGACTGGCATCTACAGAAGTGACTTTAACCTAAAAGACACACTCATGAACGAATTCGAAGATGTGTTCAAGGACTGCCTGGGCAAGTACAAGGGGACCCCTATTTCCTTCAATTTAGACCCCCAGGTAGCCCCCATACGGTTAAAAGCAAGGAGGGTCCCTTTTGCCCTTAAACTCAAGATTGACAGGGAGATAGACAAGCTCATCAGTCAGGGAATACTGGTGCCAGTCGATCACGCAAAGTGGGAGACGCCAATCGTCACCCCAGTGAAACCAGATGGGTCAGTTAGAATCTGCGCTGACTACAAGGCAACGTTAAACAAAGCCTTGCAAAAAAAGCTCTTACCCGGTTCCCGTAGTGCAACACTTGCTGCACTCGCTGGGCCAAGGGCACGTTTTTGCCAAATTAGATTTGGCCCAAGCCTATCAACAACTGCCTGTAGACGCCAACACAGCCGAAGCCCAGACAATTGTGACTCACAGAGGTGCTTTCAGGTGTACCCGGTTACAGTTTGGGGTGAGTGTGGCACCTGGTCTATTTCAAAATTTAATGGAACGACTTCTGCAGGGGCTCCCGGGGGTAGTCCCCTATTTTGATGATGTATTGGTATCAGCCGAAAATTTGGAAGAACTGGGGGAGCGTTTGAGAAAAGTTTTGGGCATTTTCCGGTCAGCCGGTCTAAAAGTTAAAGTGAACAAATGCCAAATAGGGGTAGAATCCGTAGAATTCTTGGGCTACAGAATAGACAAGGAAGGAATCCACCCCACTGAGAGCAAGGTCAAGGCAATAAGAAAGGCTCCAGCGCCAAAAAACAAAACAGAGCTACAGGCATTCCTGGGTCTAGTGAACTTTTACGCGGTATTTTTGAAAAATAAGGCAACCGTTGCCGAGCCGCTACATAAGTTACTGGGAAAGAATACTGTTTGGTCTTGGGGAAAGACGGAAGCTAGGGCTTTCGAGGCAGTAAAAAACCTGCTCTCGAGCGATAGCTTACTAATCCAGTATCATAGCACGATGCCATTGGTATTAGTCTGCGATGCTTCCCCTTACGGAGTGGGTGCTGTGCTCAGTCACAGGCTTCCAAATGGCACAGAAGCCCCAATAGCCTTCTACTCCAGAACGATGTCCTCGACAGAGGAACTATAGTCAGCTGGATAAGGAAGCTCTAGCTATAGTTTCAGGAGTAAAAAAGTTTCACGAATACGTTTTTGGGAGAGATTTTGAAATTGTCACAGACCATAGACCACTGTTAGGGTTACTGGCTGGCGACCGCCCAATGCCTGTGGCACTTTCGCCACGATTGACCTGATGGACTATCTTTTTAGCCGCATACTCCTATAAACTGCAGCATCGGCCAGGAAAAGAGTTGGGGCATGCGGACGCATTAAGCAGATGCCCACTACCAGGGGCGATCGAGGACCCCACTCCGGGGACGCCCATACTGTTAATTGACTCTCTGGACTCCGGCCCAGTCACGTCCAAGGAGGTGGCTAGGGCGTCATACCGGGACATTATTGTAAGAACTGTACTTGGTTGGGTACAAAGAGGGTGGCCCGCTGCGCCGGGCGAGCGTTTTAAAGAGTTTACAAAGAAACGTGGGGAACTTTCGGCTCAAGATGGGTGCCTACTATGGGGGGATCGAGTGGTGATCCCAGAGAAATTGAGGAAAAGGGTGTTGGATCTCCTCCACGAGGGTCACCCAGGAATTGTAAGGATGAAGGGTCTAGCGAGAAGCTATGTGTGGTGGCCCTTAATGGACTCGGAAATTGCTGAAAGGGTAGGGAAATGCCAGGCCTGCCAGGAGTCCAGACCGCTACCCCCAACGGCCCCGGTTCGGGAATGGGAGAGACCCCAAGGGCCCTGGTCGAGAATCCACATTGATTTTGCCGGCCCCTTCCACGGCCAAACCTTCCTGGTAATAGTCGATGCCTACTCCAAATGGCTGGAAATCATTCTCATGAGATCCATGACAGCCGAGGCCGTGATCTCAGTCCTAAGGCACCTCTTTGTAACCCATGGGTTGCCCGACACACTAGTTTCTGATAACGGCCCGCAATTCACGGCAACCCAGTTTGAGGAGTACTTGGCAGAAGAGGGCATCCGACATGCCCTCTCGGCGCCTTTCCACCCTGCGACGAATGGCCTTGCAGAGCGTTTCGTCCGGAGCGCAAAAGAGGCATTGTCCAGAATCAAGCCAGGCGACTGGCAAACAAAAATCGATGTTTTCCTGGCCGTCCAACACAGAACCCCCTGTGTCACAACCGGCAGAAGCCCAGCAGAATTATTAATGGGCCGAAAACTCAGGTGCCCACTAGACCGTTTAAATCCAAACTATACACCGGAGGGTTACCAGGGGGGACTCGAAAAAACAAGAGGGATGGAAATAGGCGACCAGGTGTGGGCACACAACTATGGTGAAGGCCCAATCTGGGTAGCAGGACAAATCCTAAACATAACAGGTCCAAAATCATACTTGGTGGAGTTAAAAGACGGCCGAGTATGGAGGCGCCACATAGACCAAATACAAAAACGCATAGCCGAACAATCCGAATTTGACGAATCAGGCCCTGACTATACAATGTTTGAACTCACAGCTGACTCTAACCCGGGAAAATCGCAGGACTTATCTGAGTTCCCGGAGGTCCAGCGACGCCAACAGGTTCCATTAGAAAACAGCAGGAACGAGTCTGCAAATAATCCAGGGCCGGATGGCCTAGAGGAGGAGCCAAGAGGAGCAAACAGCCCCTCCGGTCAGCTCGACCCACTCCCAGGGAATGAACTGCGCAGGTCCGAAAGAGTCAGGAGACGCCCAGTTTATTTACGTGATTACGTTGAAAAATAATATGTAAATATCATGCAAATAGGGGTAAAGTGTTTTCTGGGAGGGAAGGAGTGTAATGTATCTTTAATTGTTTTGGCGGGAAACAAGCACGTTGCTGATTGGTTGAAGCCGCCGGTTAAACTGTATATAAGGAGAGGTTTTTCCCCAGCCCGGTTGCTGGGTTCACCATATATTAAAGAGCTGTTGTCACTACCCTGGTCTCCAGCCTCATTACTTCCCGAACATAACACCTGCCCAAGCAGGAGACCCTACACCATTTCTGACAGATGGCAGTCCAATCTCTTCTTGAAAGCCTCCAGTGATGAAGCTCCCACAACTTCCGAAGGCAACTTCCATTGATTGATTGTTCTCACTGTCAGAAATTTTCTCCTTATTTCCAGGTTGAATCTCTCCTTGATCAGTTTCCATCCATTATTCCTTGCCTGACCTTCAGGTGCTTTGGAAAATAGCTTGACCCCTTCCTCTCTGTGGCAGCCCCTCAAATATTGAAAGACTGCTATCATGTCTCCCCTGGTCCTTCTCTTCACTAGACTAGCCATGCCCAGTTCCTGTAACGGTGCTTCGTATCTTTTAGCCTCCAGTCCCCTAATCATCCTGGTTGCACTTCTCTGCACTTTTTCTAGAGTCTCAACCAGTGATGGGTTGCTACCGGTTCGCCCTGGATCAGTAGCGGTGGCACCGGAAGGCTCTGCCCACTTGTCCAGATGTCTCTGCGCATGCTCAGGAACATCACGCATGCGTCCACAAGTGAAACAGTAACGGATGAAATTGAAAGTCAGTATTGATCTCAACATCTTTTTTATAGTGTGGTGATCAAAACTGGATGCAGTATTCTAGGTGTGGTTTTACCAAGGCTTTATAGAGTGGTATTTAATAAATGTCTTGCTTAGCAACAGAAATATTGGGCTCAATTGTGGTGGTAAGTCAAGGACTACCTGTACCTCCGAGCATATCCCCAGCGCCCATCTCTAAGCATCCAAAAATGACATCATGGGTGCCACGAAGGATGAGATTTATTGCGCATTTAAATATGACTGACCTACCCAGGGGATGATACACTTATATCTTTATGGTCCCTAAAAAAAGGCCTTCTTCAAGCTTGAATTGTTCTGCAATTTTTCCTTCCAGACTTTTCAGTTTCCAGTCAAAGAATCATCCTATCCATCTCCTGCCACGGATTCAACCACAGATATATGATTCTTCTCTTTAACAAAACTAACCTGAAAGATAGCGATGCAATAAATTAAGCAGACATTTTACCAAAGAAGAAAATAAAGTATGGAAATCGGAAACCCCTTTTTCTTCCCCCTCTGCCAGGAGGTGTTTAATAAATAAATAAAACAGTTCCTCTTTATGTAAAAGAACACCTCAGACTTATCTTATTCTAAAAGAGGTTTACGGCTGATCCTAATTTATGCAGAGGTACTAAGTTAGAGAAAGGTGTCTTTTCATTGCAGAAGCACCTTTTCTGACTAAGAAATGCTATTAAAAGTTAACAGCTTCTGTGAGCTGAAGCCAGAGGTCTAAAGTAATGCAGGATTTAAACTGGGATGAGATGGGGAAAGGTGAAAGAGAGGCTGGTTGAGTGGATACAGACAGTGGGAAAGGTGCTACCAGGTTCCTTCTGATTTTTGGCTCGTATAAACAGAACAGAACAGAACCAGAGGTGGGTTTCAGCAGGTTCTGACCAGTTCTGAAGAACCGGATGCGGAAATTTTGAGTAGTTCAGAGAACTGGTAGTAAAAATTCTGGCTGGCCCCGCCCCCATCTATTCTCTGCCACCCAATTCCCAGCTGATCGGGAGGAAATGGGGGGTTTGCAGTAACCTTCCCCTGGATTGGGGTGAGAATGAAGATTTTACAGTATTACTTCCCCTGGAATAGGGTGGGAATGGAGATATTACATTATCCTTCCCCTGCCACACCCACCAGGCCATGCCACACCCACCAAGCCATGATCACAGAACTGGTAGTAAAAATTTTTGAAACCTACCACTGAACAGAACAGAACAGAACAACAGAGTTGGAAGGGACCTTGTTGGTCTTCTAGTCCAGAGGTCTCCAACCTTGACAACTTTTCAGACTTGTGGACTTCAACTTCCAGAATTTGAAGTCCACAAGTCTTAAAGTTGCCAAGGTTGGAGACCCCTGTTCTAATCCAATCCCCTGCTCAGACAGGAAACCTCTATACCACTGGTGTCAAACTGGCGGTGTCACGTTGCCATCACATAATGCTTCCAGAGGTGAAATTCAGCCGGTTCAGATAGGTTCGCCCGAACCTGTAGCGGAAATTGCAGGTGGGCCTGCTCACCCACCCACTCACCCTCCCAGGCTCTATCCCATCCTATTTAGACATGTTTTTGAGGCCTGGTGCATGTAGAGAAGGCCGGGTGCATGTGCGAAAAGCAGGTGCGCACGCGAACAGGCACACGTGCGCACGAAACGAGCGTGCATGCCTGCTGTGAACCAGTAGTAACATAAAGTGAAACCCATCACTGGATGTTTTGCAACGTTTTTCCCCTTCATGGAGCTGGGGTGGGCATGGCTTGCATGTGATGCATCTGGCCCGCAGGCCGCCAGTTTGACATCGCCGCCCTATACCATTTCTGACAAACGGTTGGGCAATCTCTTCTTAAAAACATCCAGTGCTGGAGCATCCATAACTTCCGGAGGCAAGTCATTACCGATTAATTGTTCTAACTCTCAGGAAATTTCTTCTTAGTTTTCCTTAGTTCTAGCTTGTTTCTCTGCTTGATTAGTTTCTATTGGGGTGAAATGCTACTGGTTCAGGCCAGTTTCCTGAACCGGAATAAAAAATGCTACGGGTTTACTGAACTGGGAAGGGCCTCTGTGGCTCAGACTGGTAAGACAGTCTGTTATTAAGAGCAGCTGCCTGCAATTACTGCAGGTTCAAGTCCCACCAGGCCCAAGGTTGACTCAGCCTTCCATCCTTTATAAGGTAGGTAAAATGAGGACCCAGATTGTTGGGGGCAATAAAAGTTGACTTTGTATATAATATACAAATGGATGAAGACTATTGCTTGACACAGTGTAAGCCGCCCTGAGTCTTCAGAGAAGGGCGGGATATAAATGCAAATTAAAAAAAAAACTGGTAGTAAAAAATGTAAAAAAAAAAGTTCCGACGATCAGCTGAGCAACCCCCGATCATCAGACTTTTTTTTTTTACTTTTTTATCATTTTTTTTACTACCGGTTCTCTGGAACTGGTAGTTAAAAATGCTTTAAAAAGTTTTTTAAAAAAAGTTCCGATGATCACGTGTCGCTCATGCTGTTCTACTTACCTTCCCAAGCCTCCTTTTGGTATGCATTGCGCATGCGCAGCTCACATTTAGTGCGTACTGTGCTTGCACGTACGCAGCATGCATTTGGCACAGGGCGCGCATGTGCAGCAAGCAAACCGGTAGTAAACCGGTTCAGATTTCACCACTGGTTTCTATCCATTGCTTCTCGTCCTGCCTTCAGGTACTTTAGAGACTAGGTTGACTCTCTGTGATAACTCCTTAGATATTGGAATACTGCTATCATGTCACCCCAGTCCTTTTTTTCATTAAACTAGACATACCCAGTTCCAGCAACCTTTTTTTTATATATTTTAGCCTCCAGTCCCCTAATCCTCTTTGTTGCTCTTCTCTTTCCAGACTCTCTATATCTTTTTTGTAATGTAATCAAAACTCGATGCAGTATTCCAAGTGTGGTCTTACGAAGGCATTATAGAGTAGTATTAACACTTCACGTGATCTTGGTTCTATCCCTCTGTTAGTGCAGCCTAGGACTGCATTGGCTTTTTTGGCAGCTGCAGTATACTGCTGGCTCATATTATAAGTGATTATCACTGAGATCCCTAGGCTTCACCTGAAATGACACGTAGCCAACAATGGTGATCTACGGCTTGAAAAGACCAAGAATCTAACCATGAAGCCTTATGGGTTTGAAGAAGAGATCAAACATTGTTCCTATCAGCCTAGAAGTAGCTTAGGTATTCAGAAGTTACATTCCTCCAAAACAACAAATCTAATCTCTTTCCACTTTTCGTTCTCTGTCATGCCCCCAATCTTACCCATATTCTCATTCTAACTCCTTGTGTTTTCTGTTGTCATCTAACGTGCCCTGATGGGAATTATCTCCTTGTGAGCCAGTGTGACTTGTCTATTATAGCATAAATATATATCTGGATGGCACCAGCAGGAGATAAAAACCATCCGTAAATCATAGCAATTCTACATTTCCTCAACCAGTGTGACTGATAATATGAAAAGTGTCCCAATAGCAGAGAAGGGTTTATCCCTGTAGGTGCTTCTTCGCAGCTTGATTTTTCTAGTGCGATATAAATAGAACATGTGATGGACAACAGTGAGTTTGCTAACACTGCTTATTTAAAAGCTACTTTGGATGTAACTTCTGCTGGCCAAAGCCTACTTCTCCTCCCACTATAACTAAGCATTGAGGCACATTTTCCCATTCCTGCAGATAAAAAAATGTTATCTTCAGAATAAAAATTACCCATAGGCAGTCCTCTCTTATCTTTCCCAGGCACTGCTATCTAGACAGAAGACTGTAGCAACAGCTCAGGCAGACATCCAACAGGTAGCTTGCTCTGAATCAGTTTCAGAATCACTAAACAATTAGATGACTCCTGATAAAGAAATACAGCTAACGGACACATGTCAAGCAGGGGACAGAGTCTCAGAAAACCACCGTACAAATCATGTTGACCAGCGGTTCCCAACCCTTCTGGCTCTGCAGACCGGGCGGTGGCAGGCAGGGAGGGAGGGGATGGTTTCACACATGTGCACACAGCTTGCACAAATGTTGCTTCATGTGCTCGCCTGCTCGTCTGCTACTTGTGGGGCCCAGTTCCCAATGGCCCACGGCCCACTACCAGACTGTGGACTGGACCCCTGAGGTTGAAAATCAATTTTATAGCTTTCTTTTAAGAGTGGGTGTTTTAAGCTTTCCAAAATGTTTAAATATTTTCATTTATTTCTTCGGAAACATGAGTAATTCTCAAGGCACATCAACGTGACCCCATACTCATTTTTTGAGCCTTTTGGCTATACGTGCTGAAAATAAAACATGAACCAACAATACACTCCTGGCTATAGACCAGTTCCTAATTATTCTTGTTGCCTAAAATACAGAATGATTGATAAACGGATTATCTTTTGATGACTCTAGGATCACAATATCAGAAAGGCCTGGATGTGATTCATCGTCCTTATCCAACGGAACATTAAGAAACACCCATTTTCCTAGACTTTCATTACATTTTGCCCAGCATTGACAAACTGTATTTACCATCCTGTGACAAAGCACTGAATCCTTCTCGGAGAAACAAATGCATAGAGACAGTGCGGGCTAAGAGCCAAATTGCTTAGGTTTTTCCAATACTTATCATGCAGCTTTCATGTGCCTAATGGTTGGGTGAATGGGCCCATGAGAGTCATCAAGGTGACTGCTCTATGATGCTGCAGCATTCCTCCTGAATATTATTAGATGGAGAAGCTTGTTCAGCACAAAGCAAATGCTTTCACTAAGATTCCTACCATACTTCTCAACCCCCACAAGAAGCCGCGTTGAAGTCTTCTCTTCTGAGTCCTTCATCATTGGGCTGTGAGATAAACTTGTTTCTGGAGGTTTAAAAACAAATAAAAACCACCTTAAGGGAATGAGCAAGGTACCCAATCGTGTCTCGTTAATGCTGGATGGATGCTGAATTTCCCCAAGCGGGCATTATTTAAAGCAATATTTTGGGGAGGTTGAACCAAAATATGAACCATGTCATGTGGGGGATTCACTGGAGAAAGCAATTATATTTGGAAGAGTTAGCAGTCAAAGAAGACCAAGTCGCCAAAGAACACGGTGGCCAGTCACCATCAAAGCTGACACCATCCAGAGCAGGGGTCTCCAACCTTGACAACTTTAAGACTTGTGGACTTCAACTCCCAGAATTCCTCACCCAGCAAAGTATTCTGGGAGTTGAAGTCCACAAGTCTTAAAGTTGCCAAGGTTGGAGACCCCTGATTCAGAGCATAGAAAACCTCAAAAGAAGTACAGCAAAATTGGAAGTTGTGGAGACCTGGCCAAGAGCTGCACACAACTGAATCATCATCATCATCATCATCATCATCATCATCATCATCATCATGAGATCATCATCATCATCATCATCATCATCATCATGAGATATCCAACCTTGGCAGCTTTAAAACCTGTAGACTTCAACTCCCAGAATTCTGGCTGTCCACTAGTCTTCAAGTTGCCAAGATTAGTATAAACCTTTAGGAACTTGGCTTTGAAGACACCCTTAAAAACCAAAAGGCCTAACGGATGTTCAGAACAAGCAAACCGCAGGCATGTAAAGGAAGAAATCTGAAATGGAAATGAAATGTCAACCACTTTAATCTAGATTGCAGAAAATATGACTTCTGTAACAGAATCATCAGTGCTTGGAATACTTTACCTGACTCTGTGGTCTCTTCTCATAATCCTAAAAGCTTTAACCAAAAACTTTCTACTATTGACCTCACCCCATTCCTAAGAGGACCATAAGGGGCGTGCATAAGCGCACAAACGTGCCTACCATTCCTGTCCTATTGTTTTTCTTTTCTTCTTCATATATATATATATATATATATATATATATATATATATATATATATATAGGTCTTTGGTTGTTCGGGTTTTCTCCCGTGTAAAATTGGAAGTTTTGTTGTTTGGCTTTGCAGCTCACCAGCTCAAATCCCCCTGCAGCACAGACTAGACTGAGCACAACCAAGCCCCCACCAACACAGGACACACCCCCAGCCAATCAGAGCACAGAAAACCCCCCATCCAATCAGAGCACAGCCAAGCTCCCACCCAATCAGTTCAAACCCCCACTAGCAGTTAAAAGGAAGAAACAGCTGCGATCACACATTGCTCCCAGAAGCACGAAGCTGAAGCCTGAAGATGACGAATGAGACTTCGTCGAAACGTCGCCAAGACACTTCCAATTTTACACGGAGAAAACCCGAACAACCAAAGACCTATATACAAACACCGTGAAAACCTCAGAAAACAAATATATATATATATATATATATATATATATATATATATATATATATATATATATATATATATATATATATATATATATATATATATATATATGCTTATACCTTTATATACTATATAACCTTTCTGTATGATACTTACATATATTGTTGTGACAAAAAAAAGGGCCGGATAGC